>NC_079529.1:11869223-12012555 GCF_003711565.1 Takifugu flavidus
GCCATGCTAAGAGCCATGCCAAGAGCCATGCCAAGAGCCATGCTAAGAGCCATGCCAAGAGCCATGCTAAGAGCCATGCTAAGAGCCATGCTAATAGCCATGCCAAGAGCCATGCTAAGAGCCATGCCAGGAGCCATGCTAAGAGCCATGCCAAGAGCCATGCCAAGAGCCATGCCAAGAACCATGCTAAGAGCCATGCTAAGAGCCATGCCAGGAGCCATGCTAAGAGCCATGCCAAGAGCCATGCCAGGAGCCATGCTAAGAGCCATGCTAAGAGCCATGCCAAGAGCCATGCTAAGAGCCATGCCAGGAGCCATGCTAAGAGCCATGCCAAGAGCCATGCCAAGAGCCATGCTAAGAGCCATGCCAAGAGCCATGCTAAGAGCCATGCTAAGAGCCATGCTAATAGCCATGCCAAGAGCCATGCTAAGAGCCATGCCAGGAGCCATGCTAATAGCCATGCCAAGAGCCATGCCAAGAGCCATGCCAAGAACCATGCTAAGAGCCATGCTAAGAGCCATGCCAGGAGCCATGCTAAGAGCCATGCCAAGAGCCATGCCAAGAGCCATGCTAAGAGCCATGCCAAGAGCCATGCTAAGAGCCATGCTAAGAGCCATGCTAAGAGCCATGCCAAGAGCCATGCCAAGAGCCATGCTAAGAGCCATGCCAAGAGCCATGCTAAGAGCCAAGCCAAGAGCCATGCTAAGGGCCATGCTAAGAGCCATGCCAAGAGCCATGCTAAGAGCCATGCCAAGAGCCATGCTAAGAGCCATGCTAAGAGCCATGCCAAGAGCCATGCCAAGAGCCATGCTAACATCCAGTTGCTTCTCAATGGTCCAGCCGCTCCATCTGCAGCATTGATCAACGGCACCATAACTACCCGAACTCACCCCCTCGTTGACTCTCTCGCTGCTTCCTCTTGGGAAGGAATAAAAGACACAATTTTTAGAAGGCAGCAGAAGCTCAAATGGTGTGAACCTGGACAGTTTGAAGAGTCCAACAGCAGAAGGTGTCGTCGTGGCAGCAGGGACACCCTCATGGTAGCTTGGTGTACAGTGGTGTGACTGGGGTTACTGGTGACTGACTGGATACAGCAGGACTAAACTATGGGCACAGACCACCAAAGTTAGTGTGTTGCTATTTTTGGTTTTGGTCCCATCTCCTGTCTCCCATGTCCTGTCTCCCGTCTCCTGTTCTGGGCTTCTCCTCCATGATGGGAAGCGGCCAGTCCACATTAATCAGAGGGATTTAATGAAGTTGGCCTCAAGCATCAAACTGAACACAACTTTCCTTATAAATTGAGGCAAATATTTCCTGCTAGACAAGTATCAGAGCCCCCCCCCTTCACACACACACACACACACACACACACACACACACACACACACACACCCCTCCCCACCAAGCACCACCCTAATTGTAGCCAGTTTAAAGTCTTGGCTCAGAAGGAGGCCCCCAGCATGAGAGCTTGAGCCTCACCTGAGAGGACCTGTGGATGCTGATATCACATCCAGCCTCCATCATGGATCATCACTGATCATCACCACTGGTTTCACATCTTTAACCCAAAGGGATGTTAGCAAGTAACCCTAACCTGAAGCTGTTTAGGTGTTTCACCTGTGGTCAAACTTTGCTTCTAAACATATGGATGGAAGCTAGAGATTGTGGATCGTTATCGATGCCTCATCTGTTGAGGTTGGAGATGTGAGCTTTGCTTCTGGCCACCTCACCAAGCTTGTGGCTTCACATTTCTTTCCAGAGTTGGAAACAACATTTTTGCCTAAATTCCATTGTGACTTTGATGTTTGACTTTTCTCCTCTGACCTGTTTCTGGTGAGCAGGGATGTTGGACTGAAGATCACTGCTGATGCTCATCGTGCACCTGCGTTCTTCTGTCCTCCAGAACATGGATAAGCTGCAGCTGCCGTCCGTGACGTTGATCGTAGGGTGTGGAGTCTCTTCGCTGACGTTGTTGCTGCTCATCATCATCTACGTGTCCGTGTGGAGGTGAGAACAAGTCCCACATATTTCAGCCATCAACCACATGGATAAAGAACTTCTCAGGGTCTCCAATGAACCTTTGCTAAACACCCTTGAGTTTGAGCTGGACTTCTCTGGAGAAGGTAGGTAAGTTCACAGCAGGGTCACCAGAACAGCACGATCTGGTCAGTACCTGGGTACGATCTGGAGACCCTCATGTCACGGGGGTAGGTACCCGACAGCCCCCCTTTCCTGGAGTCCAACATCTGCTTGAAGCAAACGATGGTCTACCATGTTTCCTCCTCGTCGCTGCTAAAGCAGGCAGATGGTGTTTTCATTCATGTCTTCAGTTGTCTTTGGTCCATTTCTGCTGCAGGTACATTCGGTCGGAACGCTCAGTCATCCTCATCAACTTCTGCCTCTCCATCATCTCCTCCAATGCCCTGATTCTCATCGGACAGACCCAGACTTGGAATAAGGTAGAGTCCCTTTGAGCTCGCCCATTGATGATGCGGTCCACTTGGTCCTCCTCCTCACCCCTCCTGCGGCCTCCCGAATCCCTCTGTTGTTTCAGGTCTTATGCACCATGATCGCCGCCTTTCTTCATTTCTTCTTCCTGTCCTCGTTCTGCTGGGTTCTGACGGAGGCATGGCAGTCATACATGGCGGTGACGGGACGCCTCAGGAACCGCATCATACGCAAGCGTTTCCTGTGTCTCGGCTGGGGTGGGCCTTCAGTCTGCTGGCCACGTCTGGTCTTTGTCTTCACTGTCTCGTCAGTAACGTCCATCTGATTTTCCCTGCAGGTCTTCCTGCGCTGGTAGTTGCCATCTCAGTGGGGTTCACGAAGGCTAAAGGCTATGGGACACCAAGCTAGTAAGTGCACCAAGAGCTCCACAGCACGGCTTCTTCTGTCTTCTTCTTTCGTCTGTGTTTTCTTCTCTGACACTTTCTCTCCCCTTCATCTCGTTCTGCCTGCCCGTGACCTCTGCGACCTTCTCCTCTTTGGCATATCCACATCTTTGCTGTGCTGCTGCCACAGCTGTTGGCTCTCTCTGGAAGGAGGGCTTCTTTATGCGTTTGTTGGACCTGCGGCCGCAGTGGTTCTGGTACTTCCTCTTTTTGCTCTCATTACTTTCACCTGTGAGCCATCAACATGGATTCCGGGTCCAAGCTCCCATCACCCACTTTTTAAGGGTGTTTTTAAAGAGAGAGATTTAAAGGAAACCAGTATCTGAATACCCTTCTTCTAAACGCGTGAAACGTCGAAACATTTCTTTTGAGAAACAAAGCTTTGATGTCAATGTTAGCTGCTAGCTTACTACACTAACAGCAGAGGCAGAACAGAACAGTCAGAAGTAAAAAGGAGCAGAATCAGTGCATGAACCTTTATCGATCTTGTCTTTTAATCAGTTTTCTGTTATCAAGTCTCTTCCCCCTCTCCCTCCCTCTACACCCCCCCTTCTTTTTAATTCATAAACAGAATTTGCTACCTTTAAGTTTAAGGCTGTTGGATTATATTTAAGTTAGTGACGTATCTAAAGTATAACAGGTGAAGGTTGAGGTGGTGGTCTTCACACCACCAGACAATCCAACCCTCAGTTTGGACCTCCCAACTGTCCTCTTGTCATCAAATATGTAGTCCCACCTGTAGCATGTAGCATGGCTCATGTGGTTGTGGGTCTCCGTGGCCTCGGTGGGCGGAGCAGAGCTGCATGCTGATGACTTGATGAAGTGGCGTTCTGCTTTAACTCTGTCTTCTCTCTTCGGCAGGTTAACATGGTTATTGGGATTCTCGTTTTTAACAAACTGGTGTCCAAAGACGGAATAACTGATATGAAACTGAAGGAGAGGGCGGGGTATGCCTTACATCACACATCCATTGTACACAGTGGCCAATAAGCAGACGGCTGGACGGGGGTGGGGGCGGGGCCTGAAGCGGATTGGGCGCTAATTGAAACTAGCCAGGTTGTTGTTGAGAGCGGAGGAAAAACCAGACGTCTGGCTGTCTGCTTATCAGTCCTGCACACACTCGGCACGATGGTGACTCATCGCATCACTGTTGTGGACTCCTGTCTTTGGTTTGCAGGTCTTGCTCCTGATGTCACACTGTGTGAAACCATCTTTGTTTCTCTGCTTGTTTCTGTGGAGGGAAGCAGGAATAAAGTAATGGAGATTTTAGACCTTTTAGAATCTGGTTTCATTAAAAAAGGTTGGACTCCTGCAGAAAATCAGCGTCCCAAAAACATTGGATGGCAGATTGGTGAAGAAGAGAAGGCTAAACCCTGGGAGTTTGGTGCTCCTGAGACATCAGACAAAATGTCAATGTCACCAACTGAGAAACAACCAAAAAGGGATTGAAAGGTAGCATCAGGATGTGGTTCCTCTGGACCTTCCAGACTTTGGAGCATTCTTGCTTTCTTTCCAGAACATTGCTCTGGTCCATGCTAAAGCTAGTGGCGTTAGGCAATAATAGTAAATATTTGGCAGGTCAGTACGGCCCTGCCTCCCTTCATTCCTCCAGCTATCTGTCTCCATCTCCATCATGGCTGCATTGAAATGTTGTTTTCTCTGAAAATGTTTGCTTTCTTCGATGATCTCTCTCTTCTGCCGTATGTCTTTTTGCTGTGTGAAATGTCATTTGCGTTTGCACAGAATTCCCTCTCTCTCACTCAGGGCTCTTCAATCAGGAACACCTCAGTCTCAGAAGCCCCTCATGTCTCCAGTGATTGGGTAAACCTGGCCCCACCCACCCAACAAACGTGTAGAGTCCCATGACTGATTAGCTTACTACTACTTCCTGTTCCGTCAATGTGTCACCGTTAGCTAGAGACAACGTAGCACATTTCTGGTTCTGCAGTGAGGAGCATGCTGAGGCAGCTTTTGAAGGAACCTTGCTCTGGATCTGATTTGAAGTCCTGGTTTCTGAGACTGTACGTTTTTCTGCTAGCAAACCAGGTGGTCTGGTCTGGTCCGGCCACGTCTTGCCTGGCCGGTTCTGGTGTAGGGTCTAGAGGGAAGTTAACGGAGTGGACGTACAGCATGTACTGTAGCATAGGCAGCCAGGAATCCAACCCTCCACAGTGTCTCGGTGTCTGACATGTTACTTTCTTATCAGTATTCACGTGTTAAACATCGACTTTAGCCTTTCAGGGTTGACCATATTTCCTGGAGAGAAATGCCTAAAACTAGAAACCCAAATGAAAATAAAAAGAAGGGGGATCCTCGTGTTCTTGGTATTTGCTATTTTGCCCGATTAAATTACAAAAAACAAAGCAAAGGAAGATGTTTGTTATTTTCTTGACAGGAAATGACATCATGCTAACAGTGATCAATCCACATGTTATTGATCACCTTCGACCACTAGAAATGGAGCCCAAAAGCTCTACTAAGGTCACCACCAGCTGGACCCCCCCCCCCCCCCCCCCCCCCCTCCCCCCGGCAAATTGGCTTTTTTCACTTCTGGCTGTAAAATTTGTCCACGTAAGGACTCTGTTGTCTTGATGAGAGCTTGACACGTAGCCGCCAGCACTTCCACCACTGTGCACATCTAAATACAATACACAACATCAAAAGGGATATTGTGTCTCCCAATAGAGTATGTTTATGGCTATATCATAGAACTAAAGCAAATAATTATAACCTTTAAAAAGATATCATATTATGAAAGTATAAAACAAAGTGCAAAATGTCTGACCAAACCTGAAGTGACCGATATCGGTGAACAACAGTGGTGCACAATTAGTGCAAAGAATGTATAAAAGAACTATTGTTCATTCAAAAAATGTCAAAAGAAAGAAAGATAAAAGAGTAACTGTACAACAAAGGCAACTTTTTACAGTGGCCAGTGAGTAGTAAATATCTTGTAAATACTGGCTGAGCTAGTTTCTGTAATGTAATGTGATTTATGTGAGGTTAGATGTTGTAGTCCATCACAACTTTAGCGTCATTTAATATAGAAGCGTCTTCCTTTTCATGGGACTACAAACATGGCCACCGTGACTCACAATAAAGGAAGTAATTTGTTTCCTCTTGTTTGATTTAACTGTCACTGTTTCAAAGCATTTTTTCAAAATTAGCTTTTACACACGATTGGCCTTTATTTCTGAGTGTTCTGAGTGAAACCTTGAGCACAAGTTTACCACTGTTTCCTACGTTTTAGTGGCTGTTTTAGCATGTTCTTTGTCCCTACAACTGCACGATCGGCCTTATAGGGTTGAACCTGCAGGAGTTGATGTGGTGAAAACGTAAAAAGGACCCTCGGGGTTCTGTTGCTGGAGGACCTCCTAGTTATGAGATTTGGTCCAAATATAGAGGTGTTTTCATGAAGCTAATTAGCCTGTGCAGCATCCACCTATGAGAGGTACAGCCTGTAGAGTGAGAGAATGAAGAGAGGCCGATGAGCTGTGAGCCTCTTTAGTCTGTTCACTCATTACTGAGGCGCATCTCAGGGATGCTAATGTCAGCTGGTATATTAACAGTTTGTCTGGAGTGAAGTTTTGCCGACAGGAGACACATTAGAAGAAGAAGAACAACTGCGGCCTTCGTCCATTGGCCAACTTAGTCATCTCCGTCAGGAAGTCAATGGAAACAAAGTTGCACTTCAAAATATCCTGATTGTTTTTTAATATCACTGCCTCCGGCCTGCGTTTAGCAGCCATGTTGCTCTTTAATTTGAAATGGAAGCACTGCCATTGTGCTTTTTAATGCAGGCACCTCGGGCTCCTCATCGATTGGCTGTGCTCTTCAGTGTTGTTTGTCGTTCAGTGGCTGATTCTCATTCCTGGTCGGCGGCAGCCGTAGCCATAGCAGGTCGTGACAGGTAGCATTGACAAGTCGATTTGTGGAGATCTACAGAGCGGTGATGGTTTTGGGTGCTGGGGGGACACACGCTGCATTGATCTGTGTTGAAAACACAAAAAGTTCCACTGAAGGTAAAATGCAGTTTTCACTTCACATGATTCATCTTCACGCTGAGATATTTCTGACTCTGGATGTAGCGTCAACTGATGCTTCACTGATCTGGAAAATCAATAGTAAACAGCAGATTGTGTGGTTGTTCCCTCATGAACGCACAATATCTTTACTGGAGACCGACGTTCAGGAAACACTGAAGCTAAATGAAGGAGAAAGAGGCAGAAATACACCAGGGTATGAAGGGAAATCATGAAAGTTGCCCCCCACTGACATGTCAAGATGAACAACTCTACCTAAACATTGCACTTTGTCCCCTTTAAAAATCCAAAGTGATGGGGATTGAAAGGCGACGCTGCAGCCTTATGTGGCCCAGCATGTCTGAGGTCCCCTCACTTTGGATTGGTTGTAACACTGTAGTGGGCCAGTCGTGGGTTGTTGCTAGCTCTTGTGGTAAGCCTGGTTGAACTCAACAGAAAATATCTATTTGTCATTTAGTCAGTTCAATAAAAACAGAAACAAGTGAACATCAGCCATATTTCACCATTTCCATGTTTCCATGTTGCACGTCAGTGGTTGAAAGACCGTAAACAGAGCGATATCAGCTAATTTCTCCAGATGATACAACTGCCACTAGTTCTCTCATGTGTTTAAGGCCTGATTACTGGTCACTGGACCAAAATCTGGATTTCAGGTCATCACTCGGGTTTGGGATGATGATCAGTATAAAAAAGACAACATGTCTGTGTTACTCCCAGATGATCAGTCAGTACACACCAGCTGGAGTGTGCGGCCAGTCTCCTTTGATGCATCTGTGTGGGTGATCCTGTTAGCATGTCTAGCTATAAGAGACTGGAAACCATCCAGCACGTCACCATAATGTGAGTGGCAGAAATGCAAATCCAGCCTTGCTGGACTGGAAGCATCAGAAGACACCCGTTAAAGTCGGGAGTGTGACATCAGCCATGATGTTAGTGTGAGGTAGACACCCCCAGACAAACCAGCCCTGAGAGAGAGACCGTGGCAGAAGACTGTGAAGTGTGTGTGTGTGTGTGTGTGTGTGTGTGTGTGTGTGTGTGTGTGTGTGTGTGTGTGTGTGTGTGTGTGTGTGTTTGCTCTCACCTGTGTGCAGGTGTATCTGTGTCTGTTTGTATGTTACAGCGTGTTAATTTGACTTTGCAGTCAGATGACAGTGCCACTGTACAATATGACGCTCAAATGTGCCAAGTGCGGAGTTATCTCTTCGGCTGACGTTTCCACCACAGCTACCAGTAACGCCATGTTAGTCCCGCTAATTATTTTTCCTTACTTCTCTTTCTTTGCTTTCTCCAGTGCTCTCTTCTCCTCCCTCTTTCTCCTTCTCTCTCCTTCCTCCCTTCGTCATTTGTCTTCTCCCAGATTGCCCGACAGTGAGGCTTCCCTAAAGACAAACATTCTCAATATTCATGCAACTTTTCCTCTTCACATTGTAGTTTAGAGAGCAAAGACTCATGTTGCTATTGGATACCTGGGCTAAACTAATGTTACAAAGTGTCTCTACATGCAAAGTCTACTATCTATGAGCTAATTCTAACCAACCAACCAACCAACCAAGTTATTGGCACCAATTCCCACTTTCGGCTCTTTCCATGTAGACATGTAGACTTGGCCCATTCTGTCTGTGTAGATGCGCCTTTTTTCCCACAATCCTGTGGGAAGTGTGCGTGCAGAGTGGTGGACTGGTGACCTGTCCGGGGTGTTGATCGATGGGAGCGGTGGCGTGACCCTAAGGTGCAATACTCAGAGAACGGATGGAAGGGATCTCATTTGTTTTCACTCTGTAAATCAAGTAGACACTCGGATTATTTCATGAATGGATGAACATGGAAACAATTGTTCCAGTTTGCCAAACTGCTGATATCCAGCTCAGGGAGAAGTCAGTGGCCCAAGTGGAGGAGTTCAAGCATCTCAGGATCTTGTCCGTGAGTGAGGGAAGATTGGATCAGGTTCAGGACGGGGGGCAGTCGGCCTGTAGAGGTGCAGCAGAGGAGCCTAACCTTCTCTCTCCAAAACGTCTCCAATACAAGCTGCTGAAATAGGTTGACAACGTAAGGGGGCGTGGCTCAGCCCCACCCCGATGGGATGGCGGTCTGGTCTTCAGGTATGGCCCCGAGAGGCACTTGTGAAGAAATGTGCCATCGCACCACATCAACACTTTAAACTGTATAAAACGAGCCACAAGAGCCGCAGACACTGTAAACTAGTTCCTCCGTCCAGAGGAGGAGAAGGACCCTTCATTTCCTTTCATTTTTTTTAAAACTCTGAGCATTTGGGGGTTTGGTACCCTGCTCAAGGGTACCTTGGTAGTAGTAAGGTGTTCTGGCACAGAACCAGAGTCCACCTGCTCTGTTCTGGACGTCCTCCGCCATACGATTCAGTCCATCTTTATGTATCCCACAAAACACACACACACTCTAAAGGGAGCTGGTGGAAGTGTCTGGGGAAGGGAGTGGCTGAGCTGCCCGAGCTAGCAGGACCTGGATGAGGAGACCTGATCCATCTGTCAGTCTAGTTGACTGTCATGATACTTGAACTCCTCCACTTGGGCCAGTGACTTCTGTCGGACCTGGAGTGGCCAATCCACCCTTTTCATGCTGAGGACCATGGTCTCAAAATGAAGAGGTGCTGATCACCATCGCAGCACCTCCACACTGACAAGTGTCCCCAGGACAGCTGGAGGTCAGTGATCGATGAGGCTAAAGGAAGTGCAGGTTCAAGAAGACCCGAATGAGAATGTTAACGAACAAGGACAAGCGCACCCTTCCAGGAGGGATACCGGGACCCACCCTGATGCCAGGCCCGGGGTTGGGGCCTGTCAGAAAGCACCTGGCGGCCGGACCTATGCAAATGGGGCCCGGCCTAGAGCAGAGCAAAGGTCCAATGCCTGGCTGATGGAACTGGGATGGACGTTGCTGGACTGAAATAAAAGGTGCTGCAAACATCTAGTTCTGTGGACTGAATGACCAGATCCAGATCAAACCGGACGCTAATCAGCCACACATTCTTCTGCTGGTTCAAGAGCAGAGGAAGATGGTGGCAACAATAGGAAGGAAGAAGTTGCTGCAAGATCTGCGAGCTCTTCCGGAAGCAATGTGGGCGGAGATCTATGTCCATAAAATGGTGAATGGATGAAAGCTGAAAGGAATTCAGACTGTTCAAGTCACTGCCTGTAACCTGAAGGCTTTCCACATCTCCAGCCAATAAGATCCTTTCCGCCATACCTAAGGTGGCACGCCTGTGGTTCTGAAGAGACCCGGGAGTAAAGGTCCTCATAAAGCAGGCATCAGTAAATGACAGTGGGAGCAAATGAGTAGGAACCATCAGTCTCCACACTGTCCTTCTTCCGTTTGTCTTCCCACCCGGCGTCAGCCTCATCACACTTGTTTTTCTCACTGCTCACCCCTCCCCCTCTCTATCCTGTAGCTCCAGATCCTCTGTGATTTCACTGACCATCTTAAACATACATGCATGGAATATATGTGACTTACGGACATATATAACTGCAGATAATGGATGTATGTTTTTGGTGAAGATTTGTTTGGAATTATGCATGAAAAGCATAAAAGTTTCTAACAGTTTAGCTGATTGCTTTAGCATCCAAAAAAGTATCTATGTGATCATGACGCTAGTAAAGCTAATGAGAAATACAAGACTTTCAGAATAAAAGTCAGGAAAGTCTTTCCTGCCTTTATTTGTACCGAGACAAACCGCAGTTCCCTTTTCAACCTGCAGGGCATCCTTGTGGAGCTCTTGTGTGGTGTTACCCCTCCTGGCCCTCACCTGGATGTCCGCTGTCCTCGCCATCACAGACCGGCGCTCCGCTCTCTTCCAGATCCTGTTTGCAGTCTTTGACTCTTTGGAGGGCTTTGTCATCGTCATGGTGCACTGTATTCTACGGAGAGAGGTAGCACACACAGGTGCACGGGTGACATGTGACAGACAGCTGAGGGCCAATGTCCCGTCTGACTGAAAATCACCTGCGCCGTTGCTGTGTTTATATTAAAGCCTGCGGAGACTAGCAACAGTCGTTAAGAGCCTTTTAGAGACCTTGTGTAAATCCTTCATGATGAACATCAGAGGTCCTTAAAGTTGGGTGCCACTGATCTGTTTGCATGGGGCGCCACAGGGCCCTGTCCTCAGCCCTCTTCTAATCATTTACCAGGACGACCTTTGGTTAGACCCTCTAAGTCTTTTTAATCTCTCAGAGTTCAGATTCATTACTCGCCAACTGCTAAGTCTGAATGAGGACCTGAATGAGTGAAAGGTACCACCAGCCGTCCATAACGTAGGGTTAGAATATAAGCAGAGCCTGCCCAGCAACAAGGCAGGAGAGCAGATCCACAGAGGGATCAACGA
The DNA here is from genome assembly GCF_003711565.1 of Takifugu flavidus. NCBI lineage: Eukaryota > Metazoa > Chordata > Actinopteri > Tetraodontiformes > Tetraodontidae > Takifugu > Takifugu flavidus. The sequence continues at coordinate 11,880,512 of NC_079529.1, forward strand.
CTGTGACGTCACGGAAGAGCAAAGAAGCACCAGAGAGGTCCACTTGTTGACTCTTTGTTTTATCAGCTGGTCATTTCTGGTTGTCAAGTGTCACAAAACCTTGTGAAGGAGGTCAAATGAGATCATAATCACACACAAACGAGTTACATCATCATTTAGCTAGTTACAGCTAGACCCTAGCCGTCCGTCACCTCTGTGAGCTGATGATGATGCTCCTACAGGTTCAGGAGGCTGTGAAGTGCCGTGTGGTGGAGCGCCAGGAGGACACCAATGGAGATTCAGGAGGATCTTTTCAGAATGGCCATGCACAGCTCATGGTACGTCAACGTTGGCTTTAGTGTCTCGACTTTAGCTGCACAGGCACAAAGACTTCAATATTTCCCTTTGTGTCCTCAGACTGACTTTGAGAAGGACGTGGATATGGCTTGCAGATCAGGTAAGCTTGGCTTTTAGGGCTGTTATGTCGCTAGTTTCAGGTTCATCCATCTTTAGCATGAGCACATGGAGAGCAGCTTCTTTTCTTGGTGTTCAAAAGGATGAGGCAGGCCGTAGTATGAACATTTGCTGTTGGCAGTCACCGACACTGTCGTCTAATCAAGCACACTTCATCAGATAGCAGCTCGGCTCCGATTCCCAGTGGAAGCCAGACGCCTGATTAGCTCTGGAGACACGTTATCAAGGAAAACATCTGGAGCAGAAGTACTGGGACATGGTTGGAGGAAAAAACAAAAGTGGTCCTTCCTCTCTTGCAGCCTTAATATAAGATATTGATGCTCCCGTTAGCCTGATAAAACGCAACATTAAAAGCAGAATCAGCAGCACGAGCAAAGATCAACGTGTTGATTTGAAGGTCTGAGGATCACTCGCGACTGGCTTTTTGCTCCCGGGCAGATTTGTGGTCGAGCATCCACACACAACCTCCATAATCTTCTAATGACAATTTTACACCCGTTTGTGTTTTGCTTCGGCACTGAAGCTGGTTGTGTTTCCTCCAGGAACTGTGAAGCGTTCCTCTGTCCAAGGGGAAGAGAAGGCATCTTCTGGCGCCCTTAGCCTTCAGAAAGGCTCCAACTTTAACACGATGCCAGCCAACCTGGCCAAAGTTCACCTGCAGAATGTGGTCGACTACCCAAGTCACACCCTGTCACTGCGCCGTGAAAAGGGCGCCGCCAAGGGAATTAGCACCGAGCTGCCTGGAGCCAAGTCCATCTACATCTGTGACAGTGAGCTCTTCAAACAGCTGGACGGAGACGCCGCTCGAGGGACCAGTGAAGGCAGCAGCACTGAGGGTGCAGGGAAAGCCCAAGGGTACGTCATTCTGCCTGGCACCAACTCTGGCACCCTGAAGCCGGCCAAAGGGAAGGAAGAGCAGGCGGCCAAGTACAACATCAGCATTGAGCAGCTGCCACAGACCAGACTCATCCACCTGGCCTCCTCTGTGAGCGCAGAGGCTGTTCCTGCATTTGGTCTGAAGAGTCTACCCGCTGAACAGATCAGCGTATCGTGTTCCGACAAAGACTCACCGGCACATCACCTGCAGAACCTTCCTAGAGACCCAAAAGGGGCCGGCGGCATGTGTGAGGCCGGAGAGGCTGCCAACTCCGCAGTGATGACAAAGAGCGAGACCGTGTCCACACTGTCCATGAGCTCCCTGGAGGTAAGACCGTCAATGGGATTAGCATAGATTTTTCTCATAGGCTAATGCATGATCCACCTCATGAGCATAGACATGTGACCCTTCAAAAACTCACCATAACTGTAACAACCGTCCCCGAAGATTCTGATGTTCAGTAGGAACCCTTTCTCTGTGCTTTTAATGTGAAACAGCCACAGGAAGTGATGGTTGTGGACGGTTGGTGAATCAATTCATCAAGGGGTCTCTGTGACGTCAGAGCCGGACCGAGTTCACGTTCCACGACTGCTGCTGCGAAAGAACCTGAGAACACGAGTCACTGTTTTTCTGCTAACTTGGCTACTTGAAGCCTCTTTTATCGTTTTGATTTGTGCCCGCTGGCACAACGACGTGATGGCAGACCGTGGGAACGTGAGGATTTCCTAACCTGGACGACAAGATTTCAAAGATCACGTGACACTATTACCATGTCGCTGCTGCTCTCCACTCAGAATTAATCTTTGAAAGCAGACAGTCTCCCATTGGTGAAGGAGCTGGTCGTCCACAGGATTGGAAGAATTCCGTTTCGATTTTTGGGACGTTACTGGCACATTTGGCTGGATTCTGTTGATAATATTTTCATTTACTGTTTTAAAGCTTTGCCCAATATGGCAGCAGAAACTGCTCCTCTTTATTGAAGCTTGTGACACGATCAGGGCTAACATGCTAATCAAAGCCTTTCCTCCATTAACGTGGTGCGAGGGGGCAGCAGCCACAGGGGCCAGGCGGGACCGAGGTCAGGTTTTTCCTTCTCCACTCTCTGACGGAGAGTTCAAAGGTCACCTGGTCACAATCTGTTAAGTGCACACTTGTGCCAACAGGGTCAGCCTGACCAGTCGCAGCCCTCACACTGCATCTCCCATGATTCAGTGCTCTCAGGGACTGGCTGACCTAGACACGCAATGCTAACAGCTAACACACGCTTCCGTCTGTCTGCTCAACGTATGAATTCCCGTCTTTAACCTCCCTGTCTCATCTTCCTCCAGAGACGAAAATCACGCTATGCAGAGCTTGACTTTGAGGTAATTTAAGTCTCTTTGATTCTTGCACAGATTTTCAGACCAATGGCTCTAATGTCACACTGAGCTTTCACCTCTGGATGTTGATCACACCACGTGACAGCCGTGACTGTGACAGTGTTGAGATTAGGAATGTGAAGGGCACAACACATGTGTAATGTGCACTGTTCCTGTGTAGAAGATTATGCACACCCGGAAACGGCACCAGGACATGTTTCTGGACCTGAACAAGAAGATTCACAGTGCAGACAAGGAGAGAGAGTCTCCACCTGTTGACGCCAAAGCTGCCAAAAGATGGAGCGTGTCATCTGCCAGCAGCGACAAGACCAACATGAGTGTAAAGAGTTCCACTTTCTTCATTCTCCCACCTTTTCCCTCTGATGTTGTTCTGCTCCTCTTCATTAGCAGCATTAATCAGCAGCACGCCAGAGTTCCTCTTCCATCAGCTCCTGGCTGATATTTACTGCCTTCAGTTGAGCTTTGATGTCTGTCCAAAGCAGAACAATCATCTACCTGATTGACTGCAGCCGACGGCAGCATGTTTCTCTCTGACACGAGTGGTCGTGGGCCCCTGCTGACGTGTAGCCTCTCTGTGGTGAAGCAGCAGCCTGCAGACAGACGAGCCCAGGTCCAGTCATCAGCTGGGGTCCTCCCATTCTCAGTCCCTTGGGAGGACAACCTGTCCAGTTTAGCATTGGTCAATGCAGAACACCAGAGTATTTCAGTAAAAAAGACCCAGAATGTCCAAACTACATGGATGTCATCCTCCGAACTCCAGGTCACACGGGTCGGTAGGACTCCCTACAGTTAGCTGGAATGCTAGCCAGCTATTTCTGGATCAGGGTAAAATGATGGACATGTCCTCTGTGTCCATCTGTGCTTCTGTAATGGGAGCAGCAAACAGCCAACAAGTCTTTTCCTCAAGACTTGTCCATCTGACCTGTGTGACCCTGATCTGGTAGTTGCCTGGCAGTGAACCAGTGGTGGTTCTGTCCGGACTGACATGCTCGACTATATATATATCTATATGATATATATATATGTGCCCACCAGGACAACTAAAATGTATGCTTTGTCCCTTTCAGGGTCAGGGGGAGGGTCCACAGTGGGTGAAGGCTGGTCCCCCCCTGGATGAGTCTGCTCAGGGCCCTGTATGAGCATTTGTGGGTTTGGTACCTTGCTCATGGGTAGCCGGGCAGTGCTCTGAAGGTTCTGGCACCTTCCCCTACTATCACAACTCCTGCCATGTTTCTTTCTGCCCTGGCTTTTGAACCAAGAACCTTCTGCTTCTCAGCCCAGGTCCCAGCAGGCTGAGCTACCAGCACCCACTAACGTTTGAAAGGTGTAAAGTGACCTGGAAGGAAAATCTGATGGATTTGAAATATACAAAATATTTAAAATATATAAACACAGTACTGAAACACACACGTCATAATATACACACACGTGTGATAAACATATGCATGTGTAACATATATATACACATAATAATTATACACACATGTCAGAATATACACACACGTAAGAAAAATACACATCTGTAAAATATATAAACACATGATACTTATACACACATGTGTGAGAAACATACATACACACATAAGAAACACACACATGTGTAAAATATATAAACACAATACGTATACACACATGTCATAATATACACACACACGTGTAAGGAACATACACATGTGTAAATTTTTAAAACATAATACTTAAACACACATGTCAGAATATACACACATAATAAACATACACACGTAAATATACACGCAACATACACACATGTAAAATATATAAACACATGATACTTATACACACACGTGTGAGAAATATACACACACCTAAGAAACATGCACATGTGTAACATATAAACAAAAAAAACCATGTCTGCATATGTAGACAACAGCAAATGTGCAGAGATTCTCTGACTTATTTCGTCTTCGTCCTCCTCATCGTCAATTCTTGTGACGGAGAAGCTTGTGTGTTTACTCAAAGGGGCCTTTATTTACGTGTTTTTTTATCTGTTCTGTTTTGATCTGACACTGTAGCAGCGGCGGTCTGGTACCTGTTAGCATCACAAACAGGAGACGTAAGTCTCCACCATCGTTACAGAAATCTGTCCTTGACCTCTCCCCAGTGAAGGTCAGGAGAAGGATTTCATTGCTCAGCTGGAGGTTCTGATTCAAGTCTTCAGACCCTCTGAATCACATGTGGAAGAACAAATGTTGTAGGATCTTCAGAGCCTCATTCTTATCTGATCTGTATGATGTTGCACGTGGGAAAAAGTGTTGCTCCAGCAGACCTTTTGTACGAGAGTTAGAGGGCAGATCCAGGTCAAAGGTCACTCCAGGATGAATGCGTAGCTGATGAGGTGACGAGATCTGCTGATCTGGGCCTCATTAGTTCAGGACCAAACCAACCAGTTAATAAAAAAGTACCACCTCTGTGGTTTTGATTCTCCACCCAGCTTTATTGCCACCTGTCCTCTTTCTCCTCAGGACAAGCAGCAGACCCCGAGCAAGAAGGCGTGGGAGGGCATCAGGAAGAGCCACTCTCCCCCATCCTGGGTGAGGAAGGACCTGGAGACGGTGGCAGCCTCCCCTCTGGAGCTGCAAACGGTGGAGTGGGAGAAAAACAGTGCAACTATTCCTTTGGTGGGTCAGGAGATCATGGACCTGCAGACAGAGGTGTGAGCGGTTCTGGCCTGCACCTCCTCTCCACCTTCTGCTTATTCCTGCTCTGTGCTGTGATGGTGATGAAGAGGAGGAGGAGGAGTTTACCGAGAGAAGATGAACATTTTTCTGTGCTGTTTCCTGGTGTTTTGTCTGCTCATCCACTCGTTGGCGTGATCTCGGGTACTGGAGGGAGGTTCAGCTGCTATGTGATCGGATCATCCTGTAATGAGCCACATAGCAACGGTATCCATGTAATGTTAACAGAGGAAAGGAATCATTCTGTCCCTTGTGTGTCCCTATTGGTCATTGATGTCCTGATGTCGAACACAGAGAAGCTCACTGGATTCTTGGTTCAAATCCTTTCTCCAACATCAATCTCAAAGGGAAAAATGGAAAATCTCAAAGGGAAAATGGAGGTGCGGATAGAGCCCCTCCACCACCATGCGTAGCTACCCCCCCTCCCAAAAAAACAACAAAATACCACCCCCAGTACCTGGCCGTGGTGCTGCAGGGCCCAGAACTGCTCCATGGTAACAAGAACTATGTCTCCATAGTGCAGGTGGTTTCTGCGGTCCAGTTCTTCATGTACAAGGAGGCTTCAAACACTCAACCTGTGACCCAGAAGAGGTGTCAACGTATCTGTGTGTGTGTGAACGGTGTAGATATCTCCGGTGTGATGGCTGGCAGCGCGTTAACACCCAGTGAAGCACAAGGCTCCTCTGAGTCCTGATGTACAGCATTGTAATTACTGAACAGAGTTCTACAGAATGAATTTTAGCTTATAAATATCTTTTTACTGTGCTTGGGGATAGTTGTCGTCATCATCATTATTGATATTATGGTTATTCTGACACCCCTCACGCTGGTCCGCTCGTGCTCCTGGGCTACACCAGTGTTCTGTATCACAGTGTAATCGTCTGTGTTTTTGATATCACCTCTGTATCGGAGCTCTGGAACACCCCCCCCCCCCCCCCACTCCCGCCCCGCCCCCATTTCCAATTTCTGGGTTGATTCTTTGTTAATGTACAGTTTTCAGAGCACAACATGAATGTGTCTTATTTCTAATAAAAGCCTATAAATATATATCACATACTGGTCCATTATCAGCTTTGTGTTCTGGTGCCTGGTTCAGTGAAGGAAATTCTCAGTGGATTCCCATTAGGCACCGTTCCAGAGACAGCGGATGCTGTATCAAAGGACATGTGACATGTTTCCAGACAACCCTGCATGAGCAGCAGGTCTTTAAAGCCTGACCCGACTCATAGAAAAACGCGTCCCAGGATCTATAATGATCACAGAATGAATTCCAATCTGGGCAGTGGGAGTGTGGGAAGCCCGCTAATAAACATTTAAGTGGTCATAATTTGTCAGGCAGATTTCACAGCTGCATCGGGGCCACAGAGCCGTTGTTATTAGCAACACAGCAGAGCCACTTCTGCACATTTGCTACAGAAAAATGAGAGCAAACTCACAATTTTGCTCTTCTTTAACCAGGGAAAGCTTCACCCTTCCCCAACCAGGCTGATCTGGTGGGATGATGACCCAAGATGAACATCAGACACGACCAGGTAGTTAAGTGGTTCTGACACAGATGACAAATAGAATATCTGTGACGTCAGCGGCCTTTGACCCCGACTCATTAATGAAGCAGAAATTGGAGTGTCCTGGTCTCTCTGCGCACATCTGCTCCTGCTGGGTTCAAAAGATGAAAACATCCCATTCAGTCGGAGCATAAAACAAACGCAGAAGCATCCTGACTGTTGACGCAAATCTGAAGGCTGTAAAAAAAGTGTTGTGACCTTTCGAGCATGTGTGAAGACACCACTGTGCCTGTGCTGACTGTGTGCACTCCTCAACTGCTGACTCAGGCCGTACTCACCAACGAACATCGAAAGTGTCCCCAACAGAGCAATCTAAACGTCACAAAATCAGATGTGAGCAACATCTGTGCCGAAGTAAACGCTGTCGATAAATCAAAGGCAACAGCGGAGGATGTGAAAAGAAGGTGGCTGAGGTGAAGACCCAAGGCTCAAGATCAAAGAAAAACTCTCGACTTGCATCCGTCCATCACAGGCTGCCGACCATGACCCAGGACTCGTGAGCAGAGTCCGCTACAGCTGGAGCGCTCCGGTAGGACACATGAGCCACTGCTGCACGCCATCAGCTGGTCAGGACGGCGTCTGGTCCAGTTCACCGATCCACTTCGATTGGGAACCACATGGAACCAGAAACCTCATGAAACCCGGGTTTGGGTCCCTCAGTACTTTCTGTGTGAATCCTGCTAATTCTGTGTATGTGTTAGCATTTATTACATCTGAGACCTTCAAGCAGCCCCAGGGTGGCTACAAAGGAGACATCATTTTTCTTCTGTCGTTCCAGATATCCTCTGGATTTCGATGTATTTTTGTTTTTTGTTCCCTCATCTCCTCCTGTCCTGGTGAAGATGACAGAAGCAAGTGTACATAAACTTCAACCTTCTTCTGGCACAATTCAGATTGTCTCCAGGCAACAAGCAACAGTGACAGAAAAAGTCCCTTTTAACAGGAAGAAACCTCGAGCAGGACTTGTCAGGTCCTCCATTCTGTTGGTCTCAGGTCCAGAACACAAACCCCAGCACTCAGACACAGATGTGCAAAAATAACAGCTCTTTGATGTTGAGCGGCTGGATTTGAGTGGTTCCTCAAGAATGTAGCTTCCAGCAGCAACATGTGTTGTTCTCCCAGCAACAAAAAGGACAGTTGTGCAACTTGTGTGAGTGTGTGTACACGTGTGTGGATCACCTGACTTTGACAGCTACATTAATGGTTGACCAAGGGCAGATGTGGGTTTATGACCAGTGAGTGTGTGTGTGTGTGCGTATGCATGTGACAGGAAGGTGTAGCATGAAGCAGAAGCTCCGCAGAGCAGGAATTAAGCTCCTCCCCCTCGGATTTACAGTAATTATTCGACTGAGACATTTGTGATGTGTTCCATGGCGGAGATGTTGAATGCTGCTGAGCCATAAGGACAACAATTACTAATTCATAACATGCTCACTGCATTATTTTACACAGTCTTGGTGGTGTGTGTGTGTGTGTCAGGGGGGAGGGGGGTGTTTGTGTATGAACAGTTGAACAAATAAAAAGGAGACACAGGAAGTTCACAGGAGGTGTTATTGCAGAGATAAGCTTGGTCATTATCGCTGCGTCTGTCCGACCACCTTATCTGCTGCTGCTGTAATAGCCCAGCTAACGCCATCATTTGTTGTGTGTGTGTGTGTGTGTGTGTGTGTGTGTGTGTGTGTGTGTGTGTGTGCGTGTGTGCGTGCACATATTCTGAACCTAGAGAACCTCCAGCTGATCCAAAATGCTGCAGCAACTGTGAGGTCACATGACTCGTGCGCTGGCTTCCTTTCATTGGCTGCTCATTACAGTTTAATGGTGCACACACACACTGGCCAGTCGATCCCAGTCCGAGTGCAGGAGGATGACTCCCTATATTAGATGAAGATGGAGACCATACTCTGTGTGAAAGTTTGGACTCATTAATTCTGTAGCTAAGGTCTTATGCCAGGTAAGCTAAGGGTTATAGTTGGAACAGGAGCACCTAACCTTTAGCATCATCTACGCTGCTATTGACCGAGTGTTACCCACTGATGGCCGTGAGCATGTGTTTCTCTTTTGTGTGTCTTTCCTCCCCTTCAGCTGGGCCTTTTCCTGCATCTGTTCACCAAAACTAGATGGTGCAGGTGTTAAACGACAGAAAGAGACACTCGTTGGCCTGTTGGCAACAGCCACTAAGTGAAGCTGTACTCAGGTGTTATGGGTGTTGGTGGATTGTTTGTGATTCTTCAGTTATTCACCTGGTTCCTGCATCACTAGTCTAGTATTGTGTTTGATCACCAGACTCTTTTGTTTTCTTTTGAATAAAAGAATTCCATCGTCTGTGTTTTCCCTCCTCTCCTGTTCGGTACATCTCTGCTTATTGCTTCTCCTTATCCCCTGGATTACATTGAGGAGAACATACCACCGAGGCTGCTGGGATAGTGGAAACTTGCTTTCTGTCTTCTGATTGGGCTTCCTCTCCTCTCCTCCTCACTTCTAACCCTAGAAGTTAAAGAAACAGGGTGGAGAGGAGAGGAGAGGAGAGGACTTGCACAGAGCACAGAAACACACACAAAAATACTATTTATACACTATTTATACAGCAGGTCAGCGGGGCCGGAGGTCATCATGCAGCTCCGAAGGCGGCGATACCTATAAATGAATAGAGAAGGGGGAGGGGGGGCAGCAGAAAAACTACACAAGAATATAACAGCACAGCTAAGATGTGACCTAACGATTAGACGACCCCCTAAGTATGAGAATTTGTTTGTCTATGATAGTAACTGGAACTACAGAATTAGTGACAATAAGCTTTTTAAAAGAGGAAGGTTTTAAGTCTGATCTTAAAAGTAACAATGGAGTCAGCCTCCCGTACCTGGACAGGGAGCTGGTTACATAGCAGGGGGGCCTGGTAGCTAAATGCTCGGCCCCCCATTCTACTCCTAGAGACTCTGGGAACCACAAGTAGACCAGCATTCTGAGAGCGGAGCGGTCTATTGGGCTGGTAAGGTGTCACTAGCTCCTCCAGGTAGGATGGAGCTAGATGGAGCCTTCAGGGCGACATGTCAATGTCACCCTGAAGGCTGATAGTGGCAGTGCTGGTGTGACTAATGGTTTAAACTGGGAAGAAGAGACACTGGAGTTCTATGTGGTCACAGAGACTCTGAATCCCCACATTCAGAGGTCTGTTGTGGGTCATGTTTGATGGTGTTTGATTCCAAAATAATCAAATACCCAAGAAAACCCCGATTAGACTGGTGTCTTTCAACATTATTACCAGGGTCCTGCAGCCTTAAATGCCCTCCTGTTGTCTCTGTGTATGACATCAACATTTTGGAAAAAGAAGGTCAGGGGCCCCTGAATATCGCCCCAAAGATGGAGTCTTTCAGACTGGACTGCATTATGAATGTGGCCCCACTTGTCTGGACACTGACACTGGACACTGTAGCCGAGGATCGCCAGACATTCTCCTTTGCCTGGTTGCCTGTTCATAAACATGAGGAACTCAGCTGATTGGTGATCTGGTGCACCTGGGCCCTGTGTGCCAAGGTAGCTATGAAAAGCCTACCCCAGGTTCATTTCTCTTGCTCTCCGCCTCCTCCCTGAAACAGCTCAAAGGTTTGGTCTGGTTTCCATTTGGTTTTTATTAGTGTCCATTTGAGCTATTGCTTGATTAAAATATTTTCATTGTATTCCCATTGTGTTGGGTCCCTTTTTCTTTTCCAGTGTGGTCCATTTTTGGGCAACTTGTGGACTCAGATTACTGGGGAATGTGTTTTGTCAAGTGCAGTTCAGATCTTGAAGTTTTGGCTTTTGTTAGTATTATTGAGGGATCATGGGGTCTTCTGGTGCAATACAGTTTAATGTGGGTTTGGCATAGCCAGGCTCTTCATTCGAACTTGTTGGTTTGAGCTTTTAGTTTATTTTCCTTTGTCCCTCGATCTCACAGATTAGCAGACCTTTTACGTAGCCACCTGCTGTCCAGCGTCAAATCGTTTCGTCCTCACCGGTGGAAATGTCCAGCATCCCAGACTTCCAGTTCTACTAATTTGTCTCTCATGTTTTGCTCACCATGTCGTCCCTTCCCAACGAGGCTTGTCACTTTGTTGGCTTTGCACTTTGTTCACCACAGTGGTCATGAGCAGCACACTTTTTCTCACCATTGTAAATATCCTGTAAACTATTTGTTCACTGGAAGCTGCCCTCCCTGTCTACTTTCTTGGGTCCCTCCTAGAATTTTGGCTGTGAGTTCTTAGAAACTGCGTTGTGAACTGGGTCCATCTGTACTTCAGATGAGGGTCAGAATGAGGCTTTTTTTTATCTAGATGAGGGTTCCATTGTGACTGACTAAAGAACTAGGTGACTCTTACATTTTTGAGTGCATTGTTTATCTATTTGTTTGATGCTCAGGCTTTGGAGTTTGGGGCCAATCCAATTGTGTTTGACATGCCTTCAAGTGCAGATTGGGTGAAGCACAACATTGATGATGTAGATGTAAAACCTTTGTGTCAGCATTATCAAGCTTGTCCTGACAAACAAAATGATCTGGATGTTCAGAACTGCAGATATCTCTTCAACAAGTTGGCCTTCTCCATGTACTTTGGGTGCCCAACAGCGCAAGATTCTGTAGAGATTTTCAATAAGTCCAGGCACGACCAGTTTGATGATGCGAAGCACTTGAGTAAATTTGACCTGCTGAAAGGGTAGGCGGAAAGCAGGTGCCTTTGACCAAAGGGGCACAAGAAGTGGCTGCCTTTGTGACTCCACCTGAACATTATTCTTATAAAGTAAAGCCATTAAGACTATAGAATGGCCCAAACACTCTTCAGTATTATTAGCGAGTGGTGAATGACTTGGTTGGTTGTGCAGTGTATTTAGATGATTTAGTTGTCTGGGAATTTTTGGCCCTCTTATCATCAGACAGTCAGAGCATTGTTTGACAGGTTGGCTGAGCTCACAGTGAATCTAACAAAGGGTGAGCTTGTATGTGCAATGGCAGTTTCCACAGAATACCACCAAGAAAGACCACCTGAGGTTTCTTGGAATAGTTGGGTAGAGCCGTGAGGAACTCCTAAAGGGTCTTCCTCAGTTCATCCCAGAGGAGAAGACCTCCCTTGACTGCAAACTGACCCTAGAGGAACTGACGGTCACAGTCAATCAGATGGCTTTAGGACAGGCACCAGGGGTCGATGGTCTCTCCAGACTTTTTAAACATTTTAGGGCACTGCTTGGCTGAGACTTACACTCGGTACTTTTGGAGTCTCTGGCATCAGGATCTCTCCCAGTCTCCTGTCAATGAGTTGTCCTGTCTTTGTTGACAAAGAAGGGGGACACAGTTGAGGAACTGGAGGCCAGTGGCCCTCCTCTGTAAACACTATAAGGTTCTTTCCAGAGCCCTGTCCAACAGACTGAAGGGAGTTCTGGAGAACATTGTAAGCATTGACCAGACGTACTGTTTGCCAGAGAGGTCAATGATGGACAACATTTTTTTTAATAAGAGACATAATATGAATATGGAGATTCTTTCACTGGACCAGGATAAGGCTGTTGACAGGGTGGACCACTCTTCTTTATTTTCAGTGACAGCTTTTGTTTTGGTGAAGGGTTTTATTCATGGGTTACTTTGTTGTATCAGGGTGCACAATGTTTAGTTGAAATGGGGGCAGAGCTGAGATGGCCCATCCCTGTACAGCAGGGAATAAGGCAGGGATGGCCTATCTCCGGTCAGCTCTATAGTCTGGCCATTGAGCCCCTGCTGTGCAGGCTGACAGGTCGGCTGGGGGGATTATTGTGGACATTGGGGCAAAGTGGGCATCCTACCGATTGAACTCGAAAGAGGATGCTGTATGACTGTGGTCCCAACTGGCTGAACACAGCTTGGCTGCTGCTGAGGAGAACCGGACAGCTGGGATATGACAAGCAGCTCTTCCTCCTAAATCCAGGTGGTGGTGATATCACAGGGCTCAGCCTAAATCTATTCTTCAGTGCTGCAGGCCTGGCAGATCTTCAGTTATAAATGGACAGCAGGTGAGATCGGTGGTCACTGGGTGTTCGAGGAGTCACTGTTTTTAACAGCTTCCTCAGCACTCAGATGTTGCAGTCTGCCAGCCTTAGAACCTGTCTTCATGAGGCTGGCTACAATAAGGTGGACCACCTGCTGAGGGCCAGGGCCTCATTGCTGCACCTTCTGGAAACAAGAATAAAGGCTACTAGACTGGTCGAGAGGATGGTGGCTGAAGTCCATGCTGCCCTGTCTGCCCATTGGAGATCCTTCACTGACAATTAGACCCACTATGAACAGTGGTTTGATGGAGGGGAATACAGTTGCCCTCCGTTATCCATCGCTCTGGCTGTGGGGGACTGGCAAGAAGGAGGACAGATTCTGTCTTTTTCCAGCTCACCGCTTGACACTTTTCAGGCACCTGGGAAACAGCGTGCTGTGCTCCATAAGGGAGGAGAGACAGCTTCTCTTTTCCTTTTAATTCAGTTATTGACTTATGCTTTGTTCACTAAGCTTGTTATAATTTTTATTACTATTATTTTTAACCTATTAAAAAGTGAAAACAAGGTGTTTTTTTATTTTTATTAATGTAAATAAATGAGATTTGAAAACCAAACCTCGTCTTTGCTTTTTTCTGTTTTGCCCATCTCCTCTCCTCTGATGGGAAGAGCCACAGTAGACTTGACCTGTATTAGTGGAAGTGGAACATGAGTGACTGTGTTTGAGTAAAGTTCCTCATCCCATCTCATCGGTCTGCAGCTGGAGTTGCTTGTAGCTGATGAGGGCTCCTAAAATGGAAGCTACACAAACAGATGTCTTCATGAATTAGTGAAGCAGCCATGAAAAATGAACAGATGACCCAGGACATGAAGCCAGAGGGCTCAAGCTCATTTCATCCTTCAACATGCAATATGCTGCCTGCAGTCATACTCACGTCTGTTCTGGTCCAGCTGTAGCAGATCTGCTTTCAGATCTTGCAAAGGAGTCCTGACAGAAATCTGGCTGGCCAATAAATTCATGGTAACGCAGCTACATAGCTGCTGGAAAGTCATTTCGTTTTTGTGTATCTGTCTTTGTGGGTCTTTTCACAGTTCCAGAGGTTCTCTGGTGCTGCTGGTGACATGTTGCCAACCTGCCCAACAACAACAACTTAAGTAATCACACAACTGCCGCACCAAAACAAGCACAGTTGTGTATATATGCTGTGTGTATATGTGTGTATGTGTAGCCTACTGTAGCCTAACAAAAAATGTCTACCTGGACACACACACACACACACATATATATATGTGTGTGTGTGTGTGTGTGTGTGTGTGTGTGGGGAAACAGACCACCTCTGAAACGGAGCATTATGATGCCACAGCTAAAGAAATGTCAACATTATAATGGTAAAACAGGACATAAAACTTTGAAGTCTTATTGAAGTCCAAGTCCCAGGGGTAGAAGCTTCAGCAGGGCCAGTTGATGGATACAATCTCTAGCTTGTCCCAGGTCTTCCTTGGGGTCTCCTCCCAGATAGACACACCCAAAACCGATTTAGAGGTGCTGATCTTCATCCTGGTCATTTCACTTACGGCAGTCCACAATCTCCAGTGTCCCTTCTAGCATCCGAGCAGCAAGAGCTGGTCACCTGCACCACGACCAGGAAGACAACCACCAGCTCTACGTGCCTGTGTGCGTCTGTGTGTGTGTTTGTGCATGTGTGTCTGTGTGTGTGCCTGTGTGCATGCGTGTGTCTGTGCGTGGGTGTGTGCATGCGTGTGTGTTTGTGCATGTGTGTGCTTGGTTGTGTACATGCATGTGTGCGTCTGTGTGTGCATGTGTGCATGCGTGTGTGTGTGCAGGCGTGTGTACCTGTGTGTCTGTGTGTGTGTGTGTGTGCAAGCTGTTGTGAGGAGCAGATTGAGCTGAGGACTTCAGTTTGTCCTCCTCAGTCATTGATGTGGACAAAGCCGTATCTACACACATGACACCAACTAACTGCAGGGGTCACAATCAACATTGCATCAACAGATCAGCTGAGATCAGAAAACATGGACATCATATCCTGTTTACCCAACATCTGTTGCATCTGTCTGCAGGATGAGATGGACCTGAGAGGATGTGAAGATCTCAGCTGGTAATATCATCCATATGAGCAGCATTCCAAACCTACAGACTCCCAAATTTAGCAGAGTGACAGCAACAGGGCCTCATCTGTCAAAACCAAAACACCACTCAGCTGATGCCTCAGAGGTGGGGCTTATCTCAGAAACATTGTCACGTGACTTTTCTGACCTGGAAGCAATTAAAAGTTAGCAGTGGTGCGCGCTGGCACATCATTAGCTCTGATATCAGTGAAACACAGATGAGTATAGTGTATTGATCGGGAGCCTCTCCCTCTGATGGAAGCCCATGTTTCTGCTGGGAGATCAATGACAGCCCTGGCAGAAGCCTCCAGGGGCTGTGTGGAGGACGGCCATGATGTGGTCATCTGGTAAAGGAGATAATCTCTTCCCCCCAGCAGGGAGGCAATGGGATGGCTCACAGGGACACGGTCACTCATGTCCATGCCGCCCTTCACCATTGGGTGACAGAAAGGATGTCAGGTGACACCTCCTCATCTGATGTTCACCTGCTCATTAATGTTCAGACCTTCGAGGGAGGTTTTCACTGTAATATCTGGTGCTGTTATGTTAGCTTCACCTTGGGGTTCATAAACGTCTCACTCATCAGCTTCTCCACCTCTGTTCTCAGCATTTTCTCAGCACTCTCTTCATAGTCTTCTGCCAGCAGAAATCTTAAACACTCACGTGCAGCTGTCCCAAACCCCAATAAAAAACATGTTTAAAGGCAGCTCATGAAGAAGCAATCATTGTGTAGCACAATCCAACATGGAAAACTGAAATAATCCCATGGTCCCTTTGGAATTCTGATGTTATAACATCACTTTAATTCAACTTTATTTATACAGAATCTGGGGTTTGTGAAACCCAGAGTCTCCCTCCATACACACACACACAAACTCACACAGACACACACATTAATCAGTGGCAGGAAAAGGTGCCTTTACAGGGAGAAACCTAGGGCAGGACCAGGCTCAACTGAGGGGAACCTCCTACTGAGGGACGGATATCCCTACTAGACTGAGAAGATCTAAAGTCACTTAGATTACAAACCAACTTGTTTTTTTCTAATTTTTTTAAGCAATATGTTCCTGGTTCCAGTCTGTATGTTCTTCTGTGTCTGAAAGGGATATTTTCAGCTTCCTCCCACAACCCAAACATGCTTTTAGGGGACAGAAAAAAAACTCATTCATAGTAACAATGATAATGTCCACGTCTGGACATTAACTGCAGCCTAACAAAAAATGTCTACCTGGACATTTAAACACACTCCACATATTTCTTCAAATATTAACACATAGAACTGAATTGTAGTTGTTAATCCACCTATTTTTTTTAATTTTCTTTTACAAATTTTACCTCCAGTTGTGTAGATCAGGGGTGGGGAACCTTTTTCATATCGAGGGCCATTTCAATTTTTATAAAGTCCTCCGAGGGTCATACTATTATGAACACATACCCAGGGATGCAAAAAAAGACAAAAAAAGTCTATAACCACTGTGTTACTAAGTCTCATGATTGCTGTATTTGAGTTTGAATTATTTATTTAGCACACATGCATATAAAATCACCAAAAAAAATAGAATAAAATGACAAACAAGTAAAATATGTTTTCATGATCATACAAAACAATTAAAAAAAAGAGGTGCAGAGTTGAGGCAAGAGACCCCTAAGGGCCTGTTCGAGGCCTCTACTCACAAAAACTGCAATACAACAAGATAATCAAGAATATAAATGAAAAGAAAGAAAGATAAAGACAATAATAATAACTAGAAAGCACTCGGAGAGCGCAGACCTCCGCCAAGCGCAACAATTCCTGGCATATTGTGATTTCCACCATAAATATTAGTCCCACATATACTTTGACTACATATGTAGATTCCTTGACTATAAAAACATACCGTTAGTCACTGGAATCATAACAATATATGTCTTAGTTCAATAGTTATTCACGAAAAAAAATCACGCTTTGAAACAATTTTACTTTGTCCGGCGCGAGCGCCTACGAGGCACTCCTTCATTAACTCTCCTTGGGCGTGAGGTTTCAGCTTCGTGGCTATTAATTCACTCACCACAAAACTTGCACGCGTAATATTCTCTCTGTCGGTACATGGTCGTGTGAAAGCTGCTTGTGGAGCCTCCAAACTCCGACGAAGAGCGTTAATTTTATCAAAACTCATCTGTCCTTTCAACTCGTCGAGTTTAGCCTGTTTCGCGATGCATTTTTCGTCCGTGTCAATCAGTCCAGCCCACTACGTACATCACATGCTGTGTTCACTGACCCTGACCTTGACTCGGACATAACATAACCGTCTGTTTTATCTCAGAAAACGGGAAAATATTTCCTCTTGTTACGAAAGAAATTTCAGGATACGAAAGGCAAAAATACGCTACCGCTGCTACTCGCAGCTCGCGGAGTTCAGCGAACGGTCCCACTGTATAAGTGCACATATAAAATATAAAAATCTTATTGCGTTGCCGGCCGGTAGAAATGGTCTCGGAGGCCGTATACGGCCCAGAGGCCGGGGGTTCCCCACCCCTGGTCTAGACCTTCTGTCAAAATGATGAATGGTCCAAAGTTCATAAAAAGCTGACAAATATTGAAGAGAGGAGGGGGTGGGTGCGAGGGGCTGGGGGTGGAGGGTACTGCAGTATGGTGGTTTTTCCAGATTTGTTTTTTTTCAGTTTATAAAGTCCATTCCCACATGTTGCTGATCAAGTCAATTTATCATATAATCATTGTATATAGATGATCCATGTCCATATGTGGTTTCCTTTCCTCCAGATCCTGGGACTCCTGGGTGGGGGGTCTGTGAAGGTACACACAGGCAGAGATTTTGAATGCATGTCCAGAACTCTTTTTCTGAGTCCACTCAATCAATCAATCAATCTTTATGTAGCGTCTTTTACAATCAAAATTGTTTCTAGGTGCTTTCCAGAATCCCAGGGCCTGACCCCAAAGAAGCAACGGTGGCAAGGAAAAACTGCCCTTTAACAGGAAGAAACCTTGAGCAGGACCAGGCTCATGTAGGGGGACCCTCCTGCTGATGGCCGGCTGGGTAGAGAGAGAAGGGGGAGGACAGGTAGAGGATAGAATAAGTAGGAGAGGAGGGGAGGGGAGGAGAGGTAGATGAGAGAATAGGCATAGATCATAGAAAATACATACAGAAATACATTAATATTAAGTAGATTAAGCTGTGGGTAGAGTCGAGTTTAGTGGGTCAGCGGGGTCAGAGGTCAGTATGCAGCTTTTTTTATCAACACTGTGAAGACGGCCGCGCTTCATCTGCTGATTTTCACCATTGGAAGCTTCGCGTTCCGGGTTGCTATGGATGTGCGGTCAACCACCCCAGCCAGCTGCAGCGCGCCTGTCTGTTCCCAGTGGAAGACAACTTTGTTGAGCTGAACTTTGATAAAATCATCAGATTGCTGTGCAACTGCACCTTCATCCCAGCCATTCAGCACCTCCTGAAGCTGCCCAACATTGAATGCAAGGATATGAGGGTGAAAGCTGTGGAAGAAACGCTGATTTTTGGACGCAGAGAACAAAGTGTCAGATGTGATATAAAGAATGTATAAAGGACATTAACGAAAATGGGGATGATTTTAAGCATCTTGAGCTGGTGCATTGAGTTCTGTGAAATGGTAAAATGAATAAGTCAGAGCCCATTGCTTATCTTCTTTTTATTACGTATTGAAACAATGTATTACTCTGATCTGTGTATTAGAATGAGTTCTTTTTTTGTATAAAATAAAAGGCTTTTTGAAACATGACGTTCCTCTATATCAGGGGTCGGCAACCCGCGGCTCTAAAGCCGCATACGGCTCTTTAGCGCCGCCCTAGTGGCTCCCTGGAGCTTTTTAAAAAATATGAAAATTGAAAAGATGGTGTGAATATATTTTTTGTTTTAATATAATTTCTGTAGGAAGAAAAACATGACAAACATTCTTAAAGTTTTCCAATGCTGTAAAAATGTGTATAATAAATATTTAATTTCATCATCTCATTATACTGAAAGTTAAACTTAAAGCACCATCGTACAGCAGAGTGGTCACGTGGTGCGTTATTCTCTCCAGGATGCTCCTTATGTATTTGTAGCCTAATTATCATTTTAAAACGAGGCTAATATAGCTAATCTAGACACTTACAGCATGTGTTGCCTCCATTATAAGGCTTATATAAGGTTTTTCATTTTTTTCGACTCCAGACAGATTTGTTTCTTGTTTTTTTTGGTCCAAAATGGCTCTTCCAATGTTTTGGGTTGCCGACCCTGGCTCTATATTAACTGTTGTCCATGTTTTCTCTGAGAAGGCATATGTTAAAGTTCTAAATAGAAAAAAGAGCTGTGGAGGTAACAGAAACTGTCCTTCCAGTAACAGACATCAGCCAATTAAACCTGCTCATCCAAAACCAGGAAGAGAGAGCACATTAGGCTAGATTTTTACAGGACTGGGATTCATAATAGACTCCAAGACTCCTATCAATTTATGTCCATCCTGAAGACAGAGAAATTTAAAACTGTGTGTTTGAAACCTTTATGCTTTAAATAGTTTTGAATAACTAGCTGACAGAAGCTGAATTGGCTAAATCTTAGCTAGTTTGCTCAGAATTCAGTCGTGTTTAATTTCTAGTTTTCTAGAGGCAGACAGCATGCTCACTGACCTCAGGTGACATATGGAGTGAGACAATAATGCCGTGATCCCTGTACTTGAATGCACTCAAAGATTTTATGACTTTATTCATGAGTCTTCATGTTATAGTTAAGGACAACATAGGGCCGGATGTGCTGTATTTTAGTCTAATTTTATCTTTTCACCCATTAAATGTTGAGGCAATTGTAATTTACGTCAATGTCAAACAAAGGTTGAGCTAGCAAACATTGGTTTCAACAGACAACTAATTGGCCCATCTGTTCCCACCTTCAGCTCTTTGAAACTCCTACTTCTGGACTCAAAGTATATTTCATCGTTAAAGATGAAGCAAGTAAAATGACATCAAGAGAGACTTCCAGGTCTTTTATGAATCCCTATATAAATCTGAATATAAGTCTCAGCCCCTTAGTTATTAATCTATCTATGGCTTTTCACACCCAGAAGCATCAGTTATAGCAACAGTCCCATGTCACCAGAGGAGATCAGTGAGGAGGGGAAGGGGCCTGATTCCTGAGATTTTAAAGTCTTTTTACAGCATGCTGATTGAAACCCTGCTTGAAATACCATTCCAATACTTTTTTAATATCTAGCCACCTCCCAAGTACTAAAATGGACACCAATGCTTCAAGCATAGCTCAACAGAGGATCTCTACTCGTGCAGTCCTTTTGCATTGCTTGATTTAGACAGAAGTGTTGTCTCACAAACTTTAGCTAAAAGACACCTCTAACACACCATTTTCAATGGGCTAAACTGTTAGGAATACTAGGAAATTGATTAATTCAGTGTGGCACAAATTTTACAGCAAGACCTCTTGTAGCCCCTCTCCAAATTTACTGAAGGCTCTCTCTAATTAAATGTGGGAGGCAGCTATATTTAATAGACTTTACCTATATGTGATAGCCCTTGTGTATCTGTCATTACAAAAGGTTAGACATTTCTCACATTTTCAGTTTCCCAGAGCACCCGGGAGGTTGTCCAATCTCCCCTACCCTGGTTAAACTTAACATTGAGCCACTGGTGGAGGTGATGAAGCCGGAGTTCCTGGTTGATAGCATTATTATACTAGCACACGATTGTTAAGAATGAAATCCAGATCAAACCCAAAAGCAGAGAAGAATATCTTTAGTCGAGAACCAGAGCTGGCCCAGCCCATAGGACAGAGCTGGGGTGCGATGATGGTTAGCCTGCCTCTGGGACTGTAATGAAGAGTGCAGGAGGGTGGAGCAGACCCATGAGGTCCAAAGTCTCTGCTGCAGAGAGTGGAATGAGAGGGATGAAGTGGACAGCCTTGGAAAATCTATCCACCATCATGAGGATGGTGGTCTTCCCATCTAACGGAAGGAAGACCAGTGACAAAATCCACTCCGATGTAAGACCAGCAATGCGGAGGAGTGAGAAGAGGGTTGACAACTCCAGCCAGAGGTTGTTGGGAGAATTTCCCAAGGGAACATGCAGGACATGTGGATATGAAAGCCCTGGTATCTCAGGCCATGGAGGGCCACCAGAAGCATTGCCAAACGGTAAGGCCAGGGTGGCCTAGAGGAATGCCCCCACTGCAGGACATTTAATCGGGCACAATCAGGAACAAAAAGACGATTGGGGGGCTGAAACAAGGATCTGGTCCTTTTTGTTGCACCGCCAAGACCCTCTCTTCCCATTGCCAGGAAACAGCTCCCCCGATGCAGGAGGGAGATAGAATGGGACTGAGTTCTGAGATGGAACAATGAGGAGAGAACTGATGGCACAGAGCATCTGGCTTTGTGGTGTGATAACCTGGGCGGTACACGAGGGAGAACCTGAAGCAACCAAGAAAAATTGTGCTTGGAGGGAGTTCAACAGCTTTGCCCCAACAGGCTGTTGAGGGCAGTCTTCCACTCATGACGAATCCGGACCAGATCGTAGGCATTCCAAAAGTCAAGTTTGGACCAAAAGCAGAGTTGAGAAAGTGTAATGGGCACGTATTCTTGGATGTGATATCATATCATTGTTTAATGCAGGGATGGAGAGAGCCATCCTTCTTTTGAGCGAAAGAAGAAACCTGTCCCCACAGAGGAAGATGAAGGCCATATCAACCTGGCCGCCTGCGATTCTCTGTACTTTCACATTTCCCATTCCCGCTCTGGTCAAGATTGTACAGTTATTGTACAAGTTGTATCGATGACTGGATGACATGGGAGCCCTGGAAAGCAGGTCAATGCCGCAGTCATAAGCACGGTATTTGCTAAATTCCTCACCAAGTTAGTGGCACTCAGCAGGTATAGTGGAGAGATCTGAAACCTAAGGAAGTGGCTCTAGACTGGATGGTGAGGAGGAAAGTGCAGAGCAGAAACAGTTAGTGTGACAGGAAATGCTCCAATAAGTGAGCCGCCCGGCCAACCAGTCAAACATCGAGTTGTGACGAGCTAGACAAAGAGGGCCAAGGACTCCAGAGGAAGAGGATGGATGAATGAGGAATAATTGGATTATTTCATAGTGGTTACAGGGATGAGGGTCAAAGGTGCAGTACAATGGGTTACCTTGGTGAAGGTTTTACCATCCAAATCCGGGATGGCCTTGGGCTCAGAAGGGTCTTTCTTTGGGATGATGTCTCTCAACAGTGCAAAATCAACTTGGCCAAAAGGCAACACTCAAATTCACAGCACTCTCATGTCACTTAAGTAAGCTTATGCTTATTTTCAGTGCAGAAGACATCTAATTCCACATCGCTGAATAAAACAAAATATATTAATATGAACATGCAACAGTACATGAGCACAGGAACAGAAAGCAATCACTGTATGGTCTGTAGCAATCTGAAGGCATGGCAATAGGTGAGAGAGCTTTGTCGCATTGGCCAAAGCAGTCTTGACCGCCATGAATACTGAATCTCTCTTTCAAAGCCTCATGTAGCTGGTGCCTGAGAGCAGAAGCTTTGTGAATGAAGCAGTGGTAAAAGTGTACAATTCCTTGGAATTCCTGAAGGGACAGCACCGGTTAACTGGTTGTGAGAAATCCAACACTGCTTTTACTTTTGATGGGGGGGTACAGCCCCATCCTTGGTGATTTGATGTCACAGGAAGTCAGTGGTTTTCAACTCATAATGCACTTAGATAGGAAGGTCACAAAGGACATAAGGCTTTGAAATACGTGTCCAGAATTAATGAGGACAAACAGCTCTCTCAAATTGTCTGAACACTGTCACTTCCAATTTGTGTATGGTGTTGCTTTCCCGTGGTAATATCCACTGATGAAGTCAACTTTGGAAAAGATGACCTTACCAGAAAGACAGATGACTGTATTAATCTCAGATGGAAATCAAGTAATGAAAAAGGTGTAATGAAAAACCCTGGATGTGGAGCACTAGATAGTGCTCTATCATAGTAGCATCGCTTTGGCAATGGTAAACTGGGTCAAGTCTGGTAGACTGGAAGGAGGACATGGACATGGACATGAACATGGACTGGTGGGCTTGTGGTGGTAGTAGTACTCCACTTAATGCTTGGTGGCGGAGGATGTCAGCCAGGAATCGGCACCCGGAGATGGTTTAATGGATGAACCACAGTCTACTCTACAGTGGTGGTTCCTATAATGGGGCCATTTTCCATCCCTCTGGAGCCACATGGTGGCGGCAGCATTTGTCCTTGAGTCACCATGGCTGCAGTGAGCTCTGCATCACCTAGGACAGGCCGTCAATGGAATTTATTTCCCTTGAAGTAATTATCTGTTGGCAAATGGATGATCTTCTGCTAATTTATTGACCCAAACTTGACTGATGGACATCGCTGAGCTCTTAGAAACAATTAATCAAGTAGTATTTATTTTCCTGTCCTGCTACAGCCTCTGACCTCTTCATGGTTCTCACTTTTGCCTTATTTAGGTGTGTACCTTAAAAGTTAGGTCCACTTCAGTTTGGTCACAGATGGTCTCTATGAAGATGTAAAATCACCTGACGGCACCTGAACAGCCTACAACAGTCTACTATTGTTCATGTGACGTTTCAGTTTTTCTTTTTGTTTTTATAAATGACAAACATTTCTTAAATTTTGGGTTTCGGTTGTACTCCTCAGCTACAGAGTGAATTTTTGATTTTAACATTTGGCTTCATCATAAGAAATGGTGAAAACAATGAAGAGGGTGTGAACAGCACTGTACTCAGCCTGTAAATAAAACACTGTCAGCTATTCAGTTACAACGATGTCATAATTTCACCTGTGTGCTCGTGTGAACCTTTAGCAAGCGCACCAGTCCTTTTTGTATGGCTTGCCTGTTACCGCAAACAATGCTATTTGAAGAACGACAACATTGTGAGTCTTCTTCAGCTTTTCACCTGATTGACATTTTAATTTAAATAAATGTCCATATTTTCAGCAAACACCCACAAAGAAAAAGAAGCCTGATCACTTATTCAAGTCTGTCACACAGGACTCGTCATCATTCTCTCCTTTATTTTGCACCTCAGCAACCGTATTCTGTTCTTGATTGTCTTGATTGTCTCATAAACAATTTTCACATCAATTTTGATTTACTTTAATCAATAATTTAGAGACTGACACAAATCTAGAATTACAAATTTTTTTCAAGAGGTATGACTTTATAAAAAACATTATACATGCAGCTCCAATACAAGATACATAGACACATGAAAATGCCCGTTTTACACGCCAAACTACTAGTCCATCTTAAGTGTTTATGAAATAGTGTATGCAATTAATGATTTCATTAGCCGATCTTTATATTCAAGAGCAAAGCCAATATGCACCCTGGCGTATGCATTAACTATTATGGCGTCTGTTTAATAACCAAGAGGATGAAGATGCATGAAGCAAAATTTATAGTGGTGAAAGCGATGAGTAGAGTTAAATTCCACACCAACCAAAAAGTTCTCCAAACAGTAGTGAACAACTCGTATGGGATGTCTTTCTTCTTCACAGGCATCAATGAAGCCATCAAATGAGCAACTCTAATGGACAATCTGACAAAATCTGATGAAATATTATCTTATTCCACATCTAATAGGATGCCATAATGTCCTTTGTCCCCTTTATTGTTTGCTGAGACACTCTGATGGGAACCTTGTGTGAACCTTGTGTGAGACCAGAAAGAAGGCCAGAGTTTGTGGTGCAGTTTGTAAAAACATTTTTCACAAAGTTATGTCATGACTCTCTCTCTGACACAAGACCATCACAGGCCAGTAATGAGACTTCAACTCCGCAACGTGAAAGAAAAGAATCTCGAGCTACAGACTGGGTTGAACCTCACCTACAGACAATAATGTGATGTTAGCATTTATGATGAGTTTTAGAAGGTCGGGTCTACAGGGGCACCTGTGCAGTCTGTTGACTTACTTTCAACAATAATCACACCCCTCTGCTGAGAGAACAGCAGGTTCTAGAACAGTCAGAATTTGGGTTCTACCACCTGTCAGGTGACTAACAAGCCTTGTGGGTCAGAGGGAAGGAGTGAAAGAGCCAGCATGTCTGAACAAAGACCTGCATAATGACACAATGAGGTGATGTGATGTGACAGAGGAGTCATTAAAATGTGGTTATTTCTGACAACAGGACAAAAAGGTGTCTGACACACTTACTTGTTCTGGATCATATGAGATCATCAGAAGGACCCATCACAGTTGATCTTTACAGCTGAGGAGAATGATGATCTTTACCTACATCAATGAGAGTGGCAGCTCTGATGTGTTTGTGGCGTACAACTGTGATAAAGCAGATAGTTGTCTCTGTGCATTAGACGCTATAACTCAGTGCCCCTCCCTCAGTGCCCTTTAGGCGCCCTCAGACGGGCTGCTGGGCTGGAGACTGCCCTTTGGAGACTGCGTCTGAGGCAAATTGTAAAAGGGATCAGCCACCTCTTCTATCAATTTACAGACCTTTCGTAGGCAGGCAGCTCTGCTCTCATTACCACAGCCTCGGGTTCACACACAATCTTTTAGATTCAATTAGCTCCGATACGAAGCCGAGTATTGAAGGGCCTTTTGCACAAGCGAAGCCTCGAGGAAAGTAGAAAAGGTCAGGGATCTGACTTCCTCTCTGAGAGGTACAGAGAGGTAGACGCAAGAAAAAAATGTCACGTTCAGTGGGCTAAAATGGCATTTCATTCTCCACCCAACTTCCCCACAGCAACCAAACTCAATTTCCACTCGGGAAATGCGCCGCCTGGAGCCACCAATTCTTTCACTGGAACCGTAGCCTTTTAATATCCTCAGTATATTGTTCCAAGATTGTTAATATTCCAGCTGCAGCATGTAACCATTGGTTGTGTGTTGAGAAAAGGCCGATAGCGCTACAGCGTGTTAGGAACACAGACCCAGAGGCATCATTCTGAAGAATCAGGCAGCAGGCAGAACCTTCACAAACAGCCGCCATCATTTCCATCTTATCATAATATGGAGATGGGGGCGTTAACCAATGGGAGCCTCTCTTTAATGTGCAAGGGTGCGATGAAGGTGAGCTGATGGGTTTCTCCTGTCAGCTCACCAAACTTTTAATCACTCAGTTCCAATGTGTTCCCAGTCAAGTCCAGTGAAGGACCTTTTATCCAGGACTGAGAGGCAGGTTTCTGGATGTGAAGATTTGAAGTCAGTGTACAATTGTTCTTCAGGTCTGCTCATGAACAGCAAATCAACTCATCTTTGATCTGGTCTTTGTCTTACACATCCACTCAAAAGAATCCAGCAGATTTGGTCATTTCATTCATTCATTTTCTTCAGGTTGTGAGAACAAGAAAACAGTTCATTCTGTCCATTCCACCTCTCGCCACAGGTTTATTACTGGTCTCTATCCTTACATGTTTAACACAATGTGTTGTTTATCGTTGAATAGTTCTCTGACACTGGAGGAGTTGGTCCTGGCACAAGTGTTGAGAACAGGCTGCAGGCCTGTGGAAAAGGTGTGCAGGTGTTAACACGTCCAGGGTTTTTACAGATTTTATATTTACATGTGCCGCACCAAGTAAAAGTGAAAAACTGTAGGTCCATTTAGCACAAAGCTCGAGGTAGAATTTCCTCCAGAGCTGAAAAGCTGTTGAATGGAGCATCTTTGGCATCATCTAAATCCCTCTTCAGGGGTCCTGTCAGTCATCAGGTGCTCATTTTACCACGTTTAGCTGTCTGTGAGTGATGGACTGGAGGCTCCTGCCACCTTTTGTCCTCTTCTCCTGTTTGCCTTTGAAGCTTTTGAGCCTCCATAATGGAGGATGTTAAAGAACTCCACGGTCGCTGCCTGTCAGAGGTAACCTATTGGAATTCCAGAGGTAAAGCCCCCCTGAGAGACACAAAGAATCCAGCAACGCACTCGCAAGGCTTTGTAGATGATAAACACCGCAGTGTCTGGACACATGTGGTTAAAGTCATCAGAACTCAGTGGGGGGTCCACATGAAGGAAAGCAGGTTAAAACAAGGCTAACCAAGCCCACGGCGCTTTGTTTGCACATCAGAACAGCATTCAGTGCCAGAGTGACTTCCTGGAGCCATCTGCAATAAAGAAAATGATGTCATGCTGCCATGTGACATGTGCTAGCTTTATGTGGTGCTGTTTGTTATCCTGAGTCAGGATTTATCAGCCGGCGTGCACCAAATTTAACTCGTTGGCTTCATTACTGCCAATAAAAAGAGGCTTTGCTGAATCTGCTGCAGCTTGTTACATTCTGCTCCTCTCGTCCAGGAAACCTTCATTCAATCACAATTTAAATTAGCTTCCGCAATTATTTAGGGATTTGTCGAGGTCAGTCAGATACATAATTGTGTTTGCTGACCAAGTAGCTTTTTCTGACTAGCTGAAGCTGCTGTTATCTGTAATTGTCACATTCAAAAATGGATAGGAGCTGTTTTTCATGGAAATGAATATGTAATTGTGTTTCATTAGGATGATTGCAGTATTGTTCAGCGTAATCCCTGACAGAGTGTTAGCGCTGCTCCAAACTGCCACCGTCATCTCCAGCTCAGTAGATAAGATCTGTGTAGCCCCAGTCTCATGGGAAGAGTTCCCTGTTGCATTCCATCCTGCAAATACGTACAACAGATGTGATAAAAGTATAAATATTCAACCTGTTTAAAATGCAAAAGTTACAATTCATTTAAGATGGTTGCATCACGTGTTGCATCTATGGAAGGCCTCTCTGTCAGCGCCCCCCCCCTCCCCTTCAGGCCTCTCTGACCAGTTACTGTGGTGGTTCCTGGTCACTGTGGTGGTTCCTGATGAGCAGACTCTGCCTCTAATTGCATCATATGTTTAATCCCTCCTTAATGAAAATGACCATTCTGGACAACGGGAGAAAATTACATTGAACGATGGATGAGTGGCTTTGCAACGCCGCCCGCCTCACCACCACTGATCGCTCTCCGCCTCCAGCCCCCTACTGGAACATCTGTAAAGATGGATTTAGCATTAGCGATAATATTCCTAATTAAACTGCACAATATTTAATTAAGAGCCAGAGTGTTTTAATTAGAACGATTCTTCGTCCTGCATTGTTCTCGTCCTGACGCTGAGATAACACCCCCAGCCCCCCACCCCTCGGTGTGCTGAAACAAGGGTCTGTCTCTGGACTGAATGTCTCTGCACACTCTCCCCCCACCTCCTCTCATCTTCTTCAGTAAATAGACAGAACATCTCTGCAGTTTTGTTTCCTTAACATAAGTGACTTTACAGAAACGGGAGGTATGGGTGGGGGCTCATACCTGCTCCAGTAGGGGTTGTTGGTGATTGTTGAAGACCTTTGGACACATTTGTGAGTGATTGGACTCATTTTTGTTCCATTTACACTGAAGCAACAACAGCGACACCAACATATTCTCTACATCCTCTCCAGCACAGACAGGAAGTAGCTGCTCGCCGCCGCACACAGATATGAAGTTAATTAAACTGCCAATCCCAGAGAGGAGGCTGACAGCCGGAGAGCCCTGAGCCTGGAGAGGAGGGGGAGGGGCTTCTGCACACAGGCAAGATCGCCACCCACAAAAACACATACAGGCATGTGCACACAGACACACACGGACAAACAGACACAAAAATGTATACGCAAAGACAAATTAACAATGACATAACACACGTGATGGTGATCCGATTATGGCATCATCGACTGATGATGTCATCCTCCTCATCATCACCGTCAGCAGACTGAAGTCTGACAAATTCACCTTTCATTGGTTCCACCTCCTTTTTATCAGCTGTTAACAGCTGCGTTGTTCTGAACGATAAGAGGCACGCCTTTTCCATTTGACCTTTGACCCCCCCCCCCGCGGGGGCCAAACGAGTGGGTGAAGAAATCAGTGGTGATAAAAGAAAATGAGGAGGGAAGCCCAGAAAACAAATAACTGCAGTCTATCATGCTGTCGCTGCGGCAGCGACTCAAGGCTGCCTGCATTTGTCAGCATGTGACAGCGGTGCTCGTCGTCCGAGGCGCTCGGCGTCCTGCTGCCCCCACCCCTCACTCTGTGAACAGGGTAAGCACCAGGCAACAGGGAATATCCATTTGGCATCCCAAATGTGATCAGCCAGCACTACAATGAAATCAGCGTGACGGCTGTGACTGTAAACAGAAACGATTGCTTCGTTGGTGCAGCAGCCTCTGAAGATCCTGTAGCTTTAGCGTGCCACTATGCTGTTTTCTGGCGCCAACACGATAAATGGAAGAAGGTTGGCCCTCGGGTCAGACGGAGCGTTTTCATTGTTTGATGCATGGGAAATTCTACGGAGAAGACGGAAACGTTCCTGCTCAGCTCGGAGAAGGAAATCCCACAGGAGTCTTTGTAAAGAATTGTGATTGGTGGATCTAGTCAAATCTGAAAAAGGCCAAAAGCAGACCTTGACAGGGGTGAGCATCCAGCCAGGGATTCCTTAAAAACAATGTGATCAGTGCCGATCCAGGATTTATTTTGCTGTTACAGGCCAGGACAGCCAGAAAGAGTTCTAGTCCAAAAGAGGTTTGTGGAAGCATCAAGTGTGCTAAGATGTTTGGATGCTGAAGACGGAGCCTCTTTGCAGCCTCCTTATCATGTAAAGGTGGATGAATATAAACAGCTTTATTGCTGCAGTACAATCAGGGAGGGATTCAGGAGGACCCCCTTCATGTCCCCTTCAAACAGGAGCAGTCAATGGGCCTGATGTCTGTCTCTGTACCCACAATCCTCTGAACCTCTGCAGAAACAAGGGTGCTGGGAAACAGGCAGAGGAACCGTGTGTGTGTGTGTGTGGTGTGTGTGTGTGTGTGTGTGTGTGTGTGTGGGAGGGAGGGAGGGTTTCTGAGCTGCAGGAGCACATCAGCATATTTCCTAGTTCCAGGATGAGCAGCCCACTGGCGCCCCCTGTCAACGGTGAGGCGTTACTGCAGCAGCCACAGCTCAGGGTCAACTTTATAACTATTGGTTATCATTATAAGATTCCTGAGTAATGACTCAATAATAAATCCCAAACTAATTTTATTGATCTGTTGGTGCATCAGCACTACTCACCCACACCAGGATGCTGTTGCTCATACCAAGACTACAGCTAGCTTGATGTTGCACACGCCTACAGCTTTTTGCCAGTATGACTGATGCTCATAGATGTTTGCACATTTATTTTCGTTGTTGACCTCTTTATCCCTTTCAGGGGTCACAGGGAAGCTGCTGGAGCCTATCCAACCTAGATGTGGGTGAAGGCAGGGTCCACCCCTGGATGAGACACCAGCTTAACGCAAGGCTCTATTTGAGCTTTTGAGGGTTTGGTACCTTGCTCAGGGTACCTCAGCTGTGCTCTGATGTTGTCTTGCTGTACATGTTCAGTTACACTTAGTTAATAGAAGTTTAGACAGACAGAAAGGTTTTTAAAAGAATGTTGTAGAGTTAGGATGTGAAGATCTGTTTGGTCATGTGACCTCCGCTAACCGTCAACCTGGAAGATGAAGATAAAAGAAAAATTCGCTTGGAGTTAAACTGAAATAGGAGCAAAATAATCATAAAGAAAACTTTTATCAGAGGGCTCTAACAGGGGGATTAGAGCAGCGTCTGCAGCACCGAGTCGGTCTGTTGTGGTGAATAAAGAACTCAGGAATCCAACGGCGAAGCCATCAGTCTAAGTTCTGAAGCTCAATACAGCACTTAAAAGAATCCCAGGGCCTGATCCCCAAGAAGAAACCGTGGCAGGAACACACGCTCCTTTAACAGGGAGAAACCTTTAGCAGGACAAGGCTCTTTTGTGGGGAGCCTCCTGTTGGTGGCCAGTTGGGTAGAGAAGGAGAAGGACACGACAGACCCAGGTTGGAAGACAGACAAACAGAGATGGACAACAGGAGTGGAAATGCACTAAATAAGGTTATTCTGAAAAAATGCCGCTTTGATACAATGGTCCATACAAGATTCAACAAAGAAAAAAACATCAGAGAAAAAACACAGCGCAATGATATTGTTAGCTTTAGGTGCATGATCCTTCCACGGTGGAGCTGCCTGCCGACAGGTCTTGTTTACACTAGAATGACTAAATGAGACAGATGTTTGGACTTGACGATGACCTGGACACTATGATGTTATTAAGGTGGTTGATGGGACATCAGAGCAACGTTCTCTGTGGGGTTAAAGACCAGGACCGAGAGGAACTGAGAGAATTACACCAAGACAAGACTGGAGGACCTCCCAACTTGAGATACGGGGACATGGGCCAGCTCCGTGTCGTCAAGGCCAGGAGGAAAGCTCCTCCACAGGGGGCAGTATGTCACATGATCACTGCATCAGGGATTATTTCATCTTTGCTTCCTTCATTTGTTGTGCTTGAAGAAGCCAAAGATCAATAGTCAGCCAGTCTTCATCTGGTCCGTTTGGACCTTCAGTTCAAATCAAAAGGTCAAATTTCAAATCCTCACGCATGTATTTAGTGATTTGGTGATGCAGAAAAAGCCTTTGAAGAATAAACAAGGTGTCTCCTGATGGGAGAGGCCGAGGACAAAGAGCACACGGATGAAGGAACGACACCAGGAGACAGTCCTGAAGCTTCAATGGCAGCTTAATGGCTTTTGTCATAAAAGTGCCGTGTGTTTCAGGCTCACTGTTTTCTAATGTAGCGGGAGGAAGTGAGCTTAGATGACAGATAACCCTTAAACTTAGAAATACTTTTAACACTTTCCAGGAAGCTTCAAGGATGGAGGGATTTCCCTGCCAGCTGCTCCCAAATCAAGCAGCCAGCAGCTGATGTGATGGGGCGGCACCTCCCAAACCATGGTGATCCATCAAACAAGACAATCAATAAAGCGAAATTAGTGTCTTTTACTCCACACGACCCTTCTGCTCACACTGGGCCTCATCAGCTGTTTACATCTGCTGAAATCTGACCTGAGGCCACGAGAAAGGTGACAAAAACTCCAACCACATGAAAAGATATTGATCCTCAATGGTTCTGCTGAGGTGCAACACAAAATCATATGAAAGGCTCGTGGGCAGGATTTGACTTGTGGTTTTGGTTGAGTTCGAAGAAAAGCACAAATCTGTCACCGTGGCAACAATAGCCAGGGGTGGATCCATGCTTCCAATCAAATATAAACGTAAGTGCATTTTAATAGAGCGCCTCAGGGAGGAAAATGGCCTCATAACGATCCGGTGAATGTCCGATGGATGAGCCCAGAATAGAAGGACAGTGGTGGAACACTGGTGCAGGTGTTCACCACCAAGGTGACGCTCATCTGCATGACAATGCAGCAATGACAAAAAGACTGTCAATCATCTCATCGAAACAGTCGCAATTTAAAAAAGCCACACAAAACCAGAACCAACCCTTTAAATCCTCAGCTCCAAACAGGTAACCACGACAACCACGGTGACGTACGCGCAATAAACCCACAATGAGGAGGGAGGGGGAGTTAAATGGAAACACTAAGGAGAATCGCGGGCGGCAGTGGCGTCTCCCTGAGCTTCTCTCAACACATCTGTCACCAATGACCTCAAACACACAGACGTTACACATAAACAATTCAACTCTATCAAGTCAGCATAGTTGATACAGCATCTGATACTGACCACATGATCTGTGGTGCTCTGGGGGAGAGGCAAAACAGGCAAAACAGGGGTTATACTGAGGATACTGAGCAGGTGGGGGGGTCAGAGGTCAACAGATCAGGTCAGTGTGTAACTATAGGAGAGGAGAGGAGAGGAGAGGAGAGGAGAGGAGAGGAGAGGAGAGGAGAGGAGAGGAGAGGAGAGAGAGGAGAGGAGAGGAGAAGCTTAGCAGTTGTTAGCATAGCTTCCACACAGCTGTTGGTCTCTTCCCTCTCTGGTCTGTGGAGGCTCAGATCTGATAGCAGTTCAGAGGGAAAGTTTGTGGAGGAGGAGGTGACCAGATCAGCTTTCAAGGAGAAGCAGGAGAAACCTTGGTGGAGTTTGAACGTGGGAGGTATTTCTAAATGAGCTAACGCCTCCTGTGCTCGCTCTGCGTTGGATTGACAGGTGGGTTCACAGCTCCTCCAAACTGATGGATGATACATTTGAGTCAAATGACCTTTGAATGTCAGAATCTGACATTTTACAGGCCGCCTAACAAACTGGAGTCGCCTACAACAGCAACAACAAGAAGAGCAACAGCTCCCCATTCCCTTTTCTATTCTTCTTCATCAGCTAATGATGCTACGACATCCCACTTTCACTAAAATGTCTTCATCCTTCAACTTTCACTTGATTAGAAACCTTTCTTCCTTTCTTCGTCGTAAATCTTTATCCTTCATTTAAACATGTTTTATCAGGCTTTTTAATCTTTACAATCTTCAGAAGTAAAATGTCAGTTCAGACTCACGTTCTCTCTCTCTCTCGATCTCTCTTTCTCTCTCAGTCATGGTGCAGAACGACAAACTGAAGGGAAAACTGATGTCATTGACATTTTAATGAAACATTTTTCATTGTCATCAAATGAATTTGCACTTTCAGCTTTATTGATTTCTCTCCAGCAGATCGGCGGAGTGTGACGAGCGTTGCACAACAGGAAGTGGTGAACCCACAGTGACACCACAGTCTAATCCAGATGAAAGTGGATCAACACCAACATCCAGGTGCAGCAGATATTTACTGAGATCATTTTAAATGGATCCTTGATCACATGCAAATCTCTCCACAGCCTCTACTGAGCAATGAGGGCAGTCTAGTCTGGACAGAAATGTTTGCTCAGTGAGAATCAAGTGTAAACATAAGTGAGGATGAAAGGTCATTATTGAGTCTGAGCTAATGTTTCTAACTAGCAGAACTAGCCTAGAGCTCAAAACTCACCCACAGAACCGTAAAACAAAGATTGTCCTGATCTCCTGGCTAAGAGCCGACTCACTGGGTTATTAGTGCAAGTCAAACGCAGTGGAAGGAAGGGACGCGGATCGAGAGGTTAGCGCTGCTGCCCGGGTCAAACTAGGCCAAGCTGACCGAGCCAGAGACTTGAAAGGAAGCCGACACAATGACAGATATTAAGTCAATTATTTCCAAGCTGAGTGGCGAGATTCACTCGACCTCCTCCGCTTGGGCTCCAGTGAATCGGAAATACGCTACATTAATGCTACGCTCTTTGAGGTCCACGCCTTGTCTGTTCACATTGACATGAGCCGATAACGTGGGCATACTTGCACTTGATTATGGCCACATTAGTGTGACAGCATGCCAGAGATTCTGAAGGCGAGCCCACGTGTCTGGGCTAACCCTGGCTCATACTGTAGAAGCCAAATGCTCCAGCGGCAGCCTGCGGCGCACCATTTAGACTGTGTGGTCAGATGACATAATGGGATCATCTTTTCTTTGTTTTCTGCCTCACTGTAATCCACGTGTTTACTGTTAACATCGTCACCGTTAACGTGTCGCACTGATGTCGGTGTGCGACAGTGTGATATCTGGTTATGTGGACAGTTGTCATTGTTGCCATCTGCAGCAGAAAAACAACACTTTAGAATTGGGAACATAAAAAGGCTGTATCATCTACAATGTAATAGATGGAGCATTTCTGCACTGGCTAACACTGTTAATGCTAATAGCGCCATATTGATGCTCGCTGATAAACAGCATTCTGTTCGTTTTCAAGGCGTTTCATCTGTGATCCAAGAAGCTTCTTTACTTCTTAATGAGCTGGGGAAACCCAGACTGAAATAAACTTTGCTTGTTCACTGAATGCTGTTGTGAGTGGTTGGTGAAGGTAAATTTGCATTGTTAAAAGGGTCATGTGTTCATCATAATATGAGTCATTTAGCTACCTAGTTGCCTGTCCAGGTACGGGAGGCTCCTCACAGGAGGCTGACACTATCTCTAATTTTAAGATTAGACTCCTCAGTCAGTTATTCCATAGTTCCAGTTATTATCCTAGACATAATTATCATATTTAGTCGGCCGTCTAATTATTAGGTTAATATCTTAGTTCTGCTGCTAGAGGCCAAGGCTGCTGGGGTCCAGAAACATGATCACCTGATCACCAGGCTGCAGGAACCCTGCTGGGTCATGGCTGCCTCTCCTCTCCTCTCCTCCTCCTCTCCTCTCCTCTCCTCTCCTCTCCTCTCCTTCCTCTCCTCTCCTCTCCTCTCCTCTCCTCTCCTCTCCTCTCCTCTCTCCTCTCCTCTCCCTCCTCTCCTCTCCTCTCCTCCTCTCCTCTCTCCTCTCCTCTCTCTCCTCTCCTCTCTCTCTCCTCTCCTCTCCTCTCCTCTCTCTCCTCTCCTCTCCTCTCCTCTCTCTCTCCTCTCCTCTCCTCTCTCCTCTCCTCTCCTCTCCTCTCCTCTCCCCTTTGGTTAGTTTCTGACTAAATGTAACTAAATAGTAGCTTTTATGGCCAATCCAGCATCATGGTGGACAGATACAGAAACAGGAAGTAGGACAATGAGTTGCTGCTCTGGCAGGAACCAGAATTTTCCACTATTTTGTCTTCTTTTGTCAGGAATAAGGGATAATAATATTGTTTAAAGACAAAGCTTTTATTTCTGTTGATCAATTATTCAAAGGATTTCATTTGCGCTGCTACATAAACACATAAAAATGACAAATCCCCACAAATAAACAGACATTATGTGTTTACACCAGAGTCTGGCAGCACCATATTCATGTGTCGCCTTTCAGATTTCAGTGTTTTTCTTGCACATTTCTGAGCAATCAGAAACTTCATTTTCTTCTCTCTGGAGCCCAGAGGCTACGTTAGCTTTGTGCACATCGACAGAACACAGGAGACATTATTGTTCTGCTTAAATCATCTCAGCACCCTCAAAGCCTGCAGCATCTTCAGTGTGGATGCATTAACAGAAGAAGAACGTCTGCTGTCAAGAAGAAAATCAGCTCACACGTAACAGGAAGTATGGACAGAAGCAAAGCCTCGCTCTCCTGACTGCTGATGTTTCCTTATTAATATGGTTGATTTGACATCAATACCTGTTGCACGTGCACAGGTGTGTTTGCACTTTTGGAGCATCTGTGATGAGCTCCAGCTTCCCTCTGCTCTCATTAATAAGCATATTCCCACATGTGCTAAATATAGTTTGAGCCACGTAAAAGATGTGAGCTGCCTCAGGAATCCAACCCTCTTCTTCATCAGTGTAACACCAATTGGACAAATGTCTGCTATTATGGCCAGGACCTTCTGAGGCGACGCTTCTGTTCTCCACCTCTCACACCCTTAGTAACATAGTTGATCACTGATTTCTCTGGAAACATCATCAAGTCTTCTCATACCTCTGATCTTAAAAACATTAAAGATCACAAACATACTGGAACAAAATCAAACACTGGCAACTGAGAGGTTCTGGCTGGTTCTGTCCATGTGAGGTTTCATCTGCTCCATCTGAAACTTTTTACATTTGACCTGCTGCCCAGCCTCTTACTCCAGCAGCATCCAGCTGACTGCCTGGGTGGCCACTGCTCAG
The DNA here is from genome assembly GCF_003711565.1 of Takifugu flavidus. Lineage (NCBI taxonomy): Eukaryota > Metazoa > Chordata > Actinopteri > Tetraodontiformes > Tetraodontidae > Takifugu > Takifugu flavidus. The sequence continues at coordinate 11,917,045 of NC_079529.1, forward strand.
CAACACTAACCTGTATCATCATGATGGGCTTTGAGAGGTTCTAAATCTTCATCTCTTCCACATTCCCACCATGCCTCGACCCCAGGTCCACCGATAACACCCTCACCCTCCACCCCATGCCCTTCCCCACCTGAAGCAGGTGAACGCGTGTGTCAGAACACAGCTTAGTATTCCACTGGTGTCCTCCAAGTTCATGATGAAGCTCCAGGAACTTGGGTCAACTGCACCCTCTGTGACTGGATATTGAACTTCCTGACAGGCAGATCCCAAGCAATGACTTTGTGGCCAGGCACATCTCCGGCACACTGAGTTTGCTGATGACACCACCAATATTGTCCAAATCACCCATGGTAACATCAGAGAAAACTAGCAGGGTTGAGGCCACGCCCCCAGCAGCACAGGCAGGACAACTGCTGAGAGCGTTAGCGCGTTTAGTTTTCTGGAAGTCTGCAACAAAGTCTGACCTGGTCTCACAGCCACATCACTAAAACATCCAGACAGCAGGTCCTTTTCCTCCACAGACTGAGGAGACTCAATGAGGAGACTCTGCACCTTCTACAAGTGAACCATCGAGAGCAGATGCTAACAGACCCTCACCACCCAGTAATAGACTGGTCGAATTGCTGTCCTCTGGTGGTGGACAGTACCACAGCAGACTCAGGACTAGGACAGGAGTGTTGAGGTCATCAGCGCCGAGGAGACAGTGAGGGCAGTTTGCCCATCTGGTCCAGGCACCTTCAGACATCTGCTGACTTCTGATTGGCCGGCGTGTGGAGTGGAATATTAACGAAGAAAAATATATCTCGTCTTTTGTACCCCTTTTGGGTCAGAAATATATGTGCATTCATAAATTTTGACACACATTTGTAGAAGAATACTCCAAAGGTAAGACCCCAAATAAGCTGAGCTAAAGCCTGCATGGGTTTGTCCGTGCTAATTAATAGAAAACAAACATCTGCAGGGATGTAACGCTGTCCTCCTTCCTGAACAAACTGCTCTCTGAATTCAAACTGCTGTTAAAGGTGACCTGACAACTTTTATTAAGAACGTAGAAGAACATCGCTGTGCAGCGTGGCCTCTTCACACTCTCCACTGATTGTACTATCACGCTATTTGCACTGATTACATCTGTTACAACAATTGCACTATTTACATCTGTTTATTTGCACTACCCACATCCGGTTATTTGCACTGCTTTCCATACTTTGCACATTTTTACGACACTTTATCATTATTGTATAGTCAAAACATACACATAGTTAAAAACTGCATAAATAACCTCTGTTGATCCTGTAGAAAATTCAGCACCATAGTTACAGCCTGTATATATATTTATCTTGGTTGCAATGACTTTTATATACCCTTTACATATCTGTGAACTCTGTAAATACAAACATATAGATTGATATCATAAACATATATCATTGTGTGTATATATTGTATATACCCATCACAGTTTTATTTGCTACTTAAGCACTGGTTAGATGCTAACTGCATTTTGTTGCCTTGTACTTGTGACATGTGTAATGACAATAAAGTTGAATCTAATCTAATCTAATCTAAACATGCATGAAATCAGACCAACTCCTTGTCACCAGACTCCTGAGTCAGCCAGAATAGAAGGGAGCTCCATCACACCACGGAGAAGAGATAAAAGGGTGCTTGTCTGCCACCAATATTGCAAAAACATTTTTTCTTTAGCTCATAAAAAGTCTTTACATTAAGGTGTTTTGTGGTGTTTATTTATTTATTTATGACTGTTCGTGTATTGTAACCATGCAAAATGACAAAATAAATGCAAGAAGATTGGCAAGAAAACTTGGTTTCCAGCAACAAGATCCTAATGCAAATATCTGAAGATATTTAGTTTCATGATGAAATCAGGGCTGTTTGCCGGGCCTTCACGGTTCTGACCTGGTTCCTTCTATCCAACAGTTTTGCTCCGTCTAAGTGGCAACCATGTTTTGGAGCTTCTGTTGTCTGAAATTTGAGACATTTTGAACTGTCAGAAGATCTGTTCACACATTTTCATATTCACCCAACAACCCTTTCTGTCAAATATGGTGCACCAGCCCACTAAAATGGCTTCCTACACTTGATTGAAGATCCTATCTGTAGCCTTCAATCTTGCTCCTCACTGCTGTTACTCTTGATGAATAGCTGGTCTGAGGTGCCGCTCGGCAGATCGCATTTGGATTGTTGCCTGGAGCTTCATTACCTGGTGCCACAGATCCCACACACATACATGTGCAGGTGAGTTCAGATGTTCAAAGACTTCTTAGACAGCAGAACCAGCAGTTGAACTGGCTGTTGTGAGGACGTAGATGAACTGTGGACACCGTCGACTTCACTGTGTATCAGCCAGCTCTTATCACTCATAAACTGAGTCCCATCTCATTTCGTAGCCCCGTCGGTGAGATAAAAGTCGTAAAAGTCAGTGACGGCCCAACACGAAGCTTTTTCCCAGTGAAGAGCTGCCGCCCACACAGCTGTGCTGATTATACAGCAACATAACAGATGTTCATCTTCCTCTCCCACACACAGAACCATAAACTCTCACATCTCCTGCTGACAGCGACTGTGTGCACTTAGCTACATTACAGCTACTGTGTGGAGGAGTACATGTGCTGTTAAAACTCAGTGTCTCACTGAGAACGGGAGGCATCTGAGGAGGGTGAGACGTGAGACGAGAAACTTCCAAATCCAAAGGAGTGTAAGGATCAGGCCGGACTAAACTGTCAGACTGTTATTCTGGCCGACAACACCCAGCTTTTATCTTTGACTCTTCTTAAGATTGACAGCAATCAGCTCAGATGGCCAGATGATCAGCTAAAATGGTCAGATGATCAGCTCAGTTGGTCAGATGATCAGCTCAGTTGGTCAGATGATCAGCTAAGATGGTCAGATGATCAGCTAAGACGGTCAGATGATCAGCTAAGATGGTCAGATGATCAGCTCAGTTGGTCAGATGATCAGCTAAGATGGTCAGATGATCAGCTAAAATGGTCAGATGATCAGCTCAGTTGGTCAGATGATCAGCTAAGATGGTCAGATGATCAGCTAAGATGGTCAGATGATCAGCTAAAATGGTCAGATGATCAGCTAAGATGGTCAGATGATCAGCTAAGATGGTCAGATGATCAGCTAAGATGGTCAGATGATCAGCTAAGATGGTCAGATGATCAGGGTTTTACGAGGACACTGCACTTCTTTCACGTTCTCACATTCAAAATCATTTTAAAGCCTGTTGACAGGACAAGAACGGTTGGAGACAGACGCGCTATAGTCTGGGAAGACTCATTGTCCTGTCATCTATACAACACTTCTGGCCACAATGGTGGCTGCCCAGGGCGCCACCTGTTGGACAGGACCGTGCTTGAGGCCTGCCTTGAAAAAAAAATTAATTAATTATACTAAGATTAAAACCAAAGCAATAAGATTAAAGAAGCTGCAGTTCTGACTGGTACCATAGACAGGTTTCTGGGCAGATTGACGGTGCCATGGATTTCTTTGCGGCAAGTACGTTTAGAGAAGTTAAAGTTGGTTGGGTTTTATTCCAAAGATGATGGATTTTATTTTTTTCATTCCTTCGGTGCTGAATTGCTCAAGTAATAGAATTTGGCCGTCATTAAATGATGTTAATAAAAAATATTCAAGCCAGAACATTGCAGGCTACAGCTTTAAGCCTGCTTTTATTCATGTTGTCTAGATTGATTGATAACTTCTTATTTTGCCCATGTTCGTGAAAATAAATAGAATAAAATAAAATGATAGACAATAATTTAAGGGAGGAAAACAGATGGTTGCACACGCAGTTTACAAGTTGGTCAATATTTTCAAACAGGAGGAGAAAGTAAATAATGACATGGTCCTTCCACTTTGCTCACTAAAATAAATAATAAATACTTTCAGGCGAAAAGATGAAATCGAAGCAGGCCTTTCATTCTAAAGTGGCAAAGAACTCGTGAGCAAGAGTCCAAGAACTCCTTCACTTGAGGCAGGACCTCTCCACCAACCTGGAGAGGTCAAGCCACCCTTTTCTGCTCAATGACCATGGTCTCGGATGTGGAGGTGATTATTTTCTTCCTGGCCGCTTCACATGTGACTGCAAACCACCCCAGTACACGCTGAAGGTCCTGGTTTGATAATGCCGGACAACATCGTCTGCACAAAGCGGAGATCCAGAGAGATGAAATCCTGAACACATTCTCTGGTCTCTATTTAAAAAAAGATGTACCACCACCCCAAATTACCTCTCCAGAGGCATTCTCCCTGTCCCTGTACCTGTCCTTGTCCCTGGACCTGTCTCTGTCCCACCATTCCATGCTGCAGAGACATGTCAACCAAGACAGCCCCTTTACATCCAAAGACTTGACTTTATTACATTTACATTCATGAAACAATGCAAGACTATTTCCACAGCAATTGTTTAAAGATAAAGATTTTCTTATTATTAGTATGTCTAATCTCATATCTCCACCTTGGGAGAAACAAAAGGAGGTAGTTGGTAGTTATTCTGAGAAGAACAAAAACAGGAACATCTGCCGACATAACACAACTGGACAAAACCTTCAAATCAACTACAACTTACTGTCAACACAAGAAACTATCAAATTACTCCTACGATCAGGTGGATTTCGTCCTGAGCACAGTGAGAAGGAAGGATCTCTTCTGTCAAGTCAGTAAGTGAGTTTCCTGGATAACTTGAAATTTCCACCTATATCACCTATTCAGAAGAGCGATACTGATCAACCTTTAGAAATGTGTGACATTACAGGAGCCCCATCACAGAGACAACGTACATCAGCTTAGAGTCACCGTTTCAGGACAAAAACGCAGGTTATTTGGACTGTGGGAGGAGCGAGTCAAGGAAGACATGTGGAGAACATGCTAGCTGCACACAGAAAAGGCCCTGGACCCAGGAAACAGAACAAAGTAGCAGGTAATAAGTTCCTCTTCAGCTAGCTCCATTGTGCAGGTTGTTCCACACCTGCAGTGCATTTCTGAGCAATCAGACACCACTTTAAAAATCGATATTTCCAGCTTCTTTTCACCAGTTTGTTGAGAACCTCTTGGCTGGCTCTTGTTTCCTACTGCTCGTATTTCCCTGAAAAGCTCTCAAGCTTTTTCACTTTGCTCCAGCGTTCCTCCGTCCACAAACCTAAACCAACCAGCTGTTCCCGCTTGTCTTCCTCAGCCCGTTTCCCTCTGCTGTACAGCTTGGAGTCCCAGTGTTTTTTCCCTGAATTATTATTATTATTATTATTATTATTATATTATTATTATTATTATTATTATTATTATTATTATTATTATTATTATTATTATTCGTAGTAGTAGTATTGTTATTGTTGTTGGGTTTTTATCATGTGATTTGAAGGTGGGCAGAGTTCAGACAGGGGAGTGAAATCCAGAGACAAGGAGCAGAGTGCCTAAAAGATCTGAGTCCCATGGGTGACAACCAAGGAGGAGGATTTTAAAGAGGATCAGGAAGTGAACAAAAGGCCATTTAAGCTGTTTCAGAACTAAGCTGTTGTGTTAAGAGGAGGAAGACCCAAAGCAGGTGAACTCTGTAAAACATTTTTGAAAAGTTTATTTAGGGGGCAAGCCATTAAGAAGTGTGTTATATTGAGTGTTATAGTAAAAAAAATGAAGGAATGAATAGAAGCATTGCTACGGGAACAACCAGGAATCAGCTGTGTTGTTTAACCCAGCTGAAGCATTGGCCTCTGTTTCATCTGGTGTATCACCCTGCTAGCTTGAGACACGGTTCTGCAGCTTGGAGTTGTCTGGAGTTGTGTCAGGTAGCCAGAAGAAGGTAGCTGCCTAGCATAGCTATAGCTTCCCGTGGCTAACTCGGCTAACTCCCTCTGTCTCCCCACTCGGAGACAGACTCTGTTTTGCGCTACGTGAAGCCGACTCCAGCGACCATAGTTAGGTGCATTCCAGGGGGCCAGAGCGGGCGACATAGAAGCCAATTTAAAGCTGCTGGCGAGAAGTAAACGTAAATTTGGTAAAGTTTTTATTCACGTCGGAGCAAACGACACTTCATCTTCTTTTTCTTTAAAAATTCCATATTGTATCGATTTACTCTTGATGTGTATATTCAGAACTGTTTGGAGCATCTCTCAGACCTCTCACTCACACAATAGATGAAAAGGTTTTTATTGAAAATGTTTTGTATTTCAGTGGTCAATGAATAACTGCTAAATTAGTGGGAATAGCTCTATGAAGTAGAGGGAATGCTTTGGATTGGCTGTTGCACATGATCACAATATCCAGGTGGATTTATTTGATCATTAGGTTGCCGCCAATTGTCAGTCAGAAAACGTGTAATTCATTATCATTCATTAGATCATAGACAACCTGAGCTGAACTGGTGAGCAAGTTTTGCCATGAAGTTTTCGGAAGTTGCCAAGTCCCATGTTAGCAGCGGTGGCTAAGCTTGCTAGCAGAGAGTGGACACATATCTCGGCTTCGCATAATTCTCTCCCACACCAGCACGGTTATTCTGTTCTATGCACAAATCTCTTCTTGACTACTATGATTTTACTAATCTTTTTGTTTTACCTGACAAAACTACATAAACTACAACTGGTTCAAAGTTCAGGAGGCATTATGGACGTCTCCTGTTAGCTAGGAGAAAGCCTTGTGGAATGAAGTGGTATGGCAGTGATGGCAATGATGGAAAGCTTTAGTAAGCAGGTGTGTGTGTGTGTGTGTACGTGATTGTGTGTGAGTGTGTGTGTGTGTGTGTGTGTGTGTGTAGTCAGATCCTACGGAAATTAAAATAAATAAACAGAATAAAGATGTTCGCTCACAAGCATGGAAATTGCAGGCACAGTTGTCATGGACACAGTGGAGCTGCTGCAGTCTGACAAGAGCAGAACTAATTGTCTGTGTACGTGCACGAGTGTGTAGCCGCCGTGTGTTGCAGCATGTGCTGCCTGCAGTTCTCAGTCTTGGGCGACACTGTTGGGATACAACAGTTTTATTGTTGCATCCACAACACAGAGAACATGTTTGTGGTGCCAGGACATGGAGAAAGGAGGACATGTGCACGTGTGGACGAGAGGACGAGTAGGCTGCTCAGCCTGGAATACCTGCAACATTCGAACCTTCTTCTTCTTCCTGTTGCTGGTCAAGACTTTAAGAAAGTGTGAATTTGTTTCCTTCTGCATGTATAAACCATCCTGTAGATGGCTGAAGGCTATTGCCTTGACGACCTTTCTGACCATTTTCACCTAAAACAATACGAGTCCTGCCGCAGTTTCAGCCCAGAGGTTGGAGAACCAGTGGCTCGTTTCCCTCATTATTCGAATAAAGCTTCAGTCATTCGTCACCTTTAGAGATAAGCCTGCTAACATCCAGACAAATGTACCCACAATTCCTCTGGAGGCTTTTAATATCTAACAATGATGTAAATCCATCAGCATGACTGCAAATTTTTGTTATTCAAATTCATCATTTTCTATATTGCTGTGATTTATCAGCATCTTCAGAAAATCCCCCTCTGGAAAACATCACATGGCTTTTTATCAGTCCTCTGTGGCTGTCCAGTCTCAGTGCGCACACACACACACGCGCACACACACCATCTTCATCAGTCTTTTTGGCTAGAGGGCTTGTGTTTTTCTGAGGTCACGGAAGATCAATGTTGACTCTATGGCGTAATCATCTGAGGAATAAGATTAGCATATCTTAGTGCCAATTGAGATGTCTGACTGGCTGCAGCGGGGGAGGGGTGATTAAGGATTTATTGTCCCAGCAGGAGCCCCACTGAAATTCAGCAGATGAGGCGATGGTGGGGAGAAAGACGGACTCCACAGTGATAGATTTTTATTGCCACAGAATAACTCTGACATTTCAAAAGACTTAAAAAGCAATGAGATTTAGAAATGTTCTTGTCCACATCACTTATTTTTGCTTCATTGTTAGCCCAGAGAATTATTTTCTCCAACTATTTCTGTCTGCTTAGCACTCATTTTTGTAAGATGTCATCATCTTGAGACCATTAGAGCAACATTACTAAAAAAAATGAATCTACTTGTTTGGAATAATAACATTTGATGGTCTTCAACAGGAGTTAAATATACATTTATAAATATGTAGATTTATATTAATTAATGTATTTATTTTTTTTGGACCCCATTCTCCTATTGAGATGACGGATGGTGCCGTGCGGTATCCCCTTTACGGTATGGTTGTCTACTGTGCATAGGCCTGTGCATGGATATACCTCCCCAGACCCCAGACCATCTCTACCACCACCAAACCAGTGATGCTGATCAGTGTGACAAGAAGGAACTGCTCAGGACACAGTGGTGGACCTGCCAGTTCTGGTGTTTTGTGGTGGATATAATGTGTATATAAGCTCCATGAGGACGAGCACTAAGCAAAAAGGCCCGGGGGGGGGGATGCCGGGCCTTCAGGCCATGGTCTTGAGATTGTGCTAAGAGACACAGAAACGTTTCTAGGTTTTGGGGACTTTTTGATGTGCCATCCTGGAGATGGCCAAACTGTGCAAGGCCCAGGTATTGATAGTAGCACTTTTTGCCAATTATTTTAAAATGGTGCTATTTCCTTTCCTGTTGCTGACGGAGGATTCGGGATTACCTAAATACAGATTTTGACTGCCTTGCTTTCATTAAAGCGGTTTAATGAACCTTTAAGCATGCACTCATGCTCGGCAGCGGTACCATACCTTAGCATGTTTGGCCCATACTGCAGATTATTTGGCTAGTTTGGGTGCAAGTGTACGGTGCTGCAGCACACTTGTCGTGCAGTGGGAAGAGGGAAGAGGTGTGCGTGGTCGTGGTACAGTTGGACACGCACGCGCACAAGCATGTTACATACACAACATACAGAACACAGTGAGACATATGACCCACACGAACTGCCACCTCGCACAGTCAATAAAAGTGGGTGCTTGCGAGGGAGGGGAAATGAATGAATAATTAATGACAAAGTCAATGTAAGTATTTTCACACGGCTATATTCTAAAGACAAGTTGGGATAAAAGAACTGTATGTAGAGATTGAGGATGACAGCTGGGATGAGGTCAGTAATTCAACTTTAAATTTCATATAGTTCACATAACCCCCTCTGAACAAATCTAATTTACTGTCCTCACACTGCCCCGAAAGTAAAGTAGACACGTTATCTTACCTACCGTTTGGATCTACGCATTCTGCTTTTTGGATGAAATTATAGACGTGATGAGGACAACATTTTCCATAGAATATGGAAGCCCTTCATGACATATGAACAATGCATCCACGTGGTGAATGTTTACATTACTACTACTACATTACTAGTTTGACTTCTAGTAGGATTAGTGCTCATTATTATCATTTTGTTATGTAGATAATCCCCCCCCCCAAAATGACCCATTATTGAGTATGTCTGGCATTGTCATTAATGGTGCTAATGGGGGGGTTTAAAGTGGATCCACGCTCTGCTGGTAGCCATTGGTTTTTTGTTCCATGGGCCCAGCAGTAGGTGGGTTTGGCTCAGACCGTCAGAGGCTACTGACAGATGCCAACGGTGATTGGATGAGCAGAGCACTGATGCTTTAAACCGCCTGAAATTCACCTCTGCAGATTTTAGGCGCTGGTGTGGAAATGAGAGCGACAGGCCAAATGAGGGAAGACCTGAGTGTAATATCCTATTACAAATGCTGTTTACTGCAAGCGTCTTCAGCGCTGCCTGAGCCGCCTGTCTGCAGGAAAGAAGGAGCTCGTCCCTGGAATCAAAAGAGACATTTTGAGAGGTCGCTGCAGACTGCTCGGCTTCACTACAAGCCAATTCCATATCCTTCGGGTGGACAATCACAGGCTGCGGTAGCCTCATGTACAGAGGCTCCTCCCACTCATAACACATCAATGGAGGCTTTTCAAAAATACTTTTAAGTAGATGGAGGTTGAAATAACTTCACTGAGTTAAGCAATGTTAGCATTGAGCTGTATAAACAACATGCTTTCTTCATGCTTTACCTAATCTCAAAACAAAACTCCCATTCAGGAGTTACCTGCTAGTCCAGAAAAACATCTGTCCTGATGTGAAGCTGGTTACCCCCACACCAGAAAAAAGAAGTCAAACTACTTCAGTTATCAAGTAAAAGAAAAGAAATACACAAGAACTGACAGAAAGTCAAAGGTAAGGAGCTCCAATGCTGGGACCAGCTTCAAGGTTGATATGCAACTCCACCACTCGGGTAGTTTTTAACAGACTAGACGGCTAAAGGCCTCGTTGTGCTTCTGCATAGCCTGTCGGCAACAACGAGTTTCCTGTGGGGTTTGTCATTTATACTTCAACCGTTGTCTGATTTACTTTGCAACTTCTCAAGTTTATGATCAAAACTGCCTCTAGACCCTTTCCAGAATCCCAGGGCCTGACCCCCAACAAGCAACAGTAGCAGGAAAAACTCCCCTTTAACAGGAAGAAACCTGGAGCAGGACCAGGCTCATATAGGGGGACCCTCCTGCTGATGGCCGGCTGGGTAGTTAGAAAAACTCGGCGAGTTTTTCCTGTCACTGTTGCTTGTTGGGGGTCAGGCCCTGGGATTCTGGAAAGGGTGTAGAGACAATTTTGATTGTAACAGAGGCTATATGAATAAAGATTGATTGATTGATTGATTGATTGATTGATTGATTGATTGAGTTCTCACAGCTTGACCTTTTCAGCCAATGGAGCAACATTTACGGCTAATGGCTAATGTATAACTTAGAACTGATTACTATGCAAATGTATCCTATGGTAGCTTCCTTTACACATGTTTGTCTCCTGCTGAAACAGACAAGAATGGCTGAAGCAGACACTGAAGGCGAGGTGTGGAAGGCTGACAGCACGACGGTGCCGCTCCGTTTTGGCCTTCAGAGCAGCCAGCATGTAACCCAAACTGACAGGCAGCAGCAGAAAAAAAATCAAAGCCTCTGTTAGCTTCCACATTCAGCCAATGGAAGCATTTGAGTGGCTTAGAGAAACTTCAAAGCTGGAGAGAAGGCGACTTTTTTAATTTCAGATAAGGGCCTGGAGCTGAATGTGAACTGCTGGAATTTTTGAAGTTCACATCTTAATCGACGTGACCGGCTGAATGGAGGAGTGAAAACTCATCTTCCAAGTCCTGTTTTTTCCCTCTGCCGCCTTCCTGCTTTTGCCGTCAGTCTAGTTCCTTTTTTCCAGATTTGTATAATGGAATGATGTTTGCAACCCTCGGTGGGTTGCTCCCAGACTCGGTTTGTATTGATTTAAAAAGCGCTTTCGTTAGCGCTAAATGTGTTTACTCTGCTAAGCTGCAGTCGTATCAGGGTTTCCATTGATTTCACTGTAAGGCTGTTGTCATGATCAAAGCCAGATAATCTCTCCAAAGTCACCAGCAGTGGATCTGGGTGGATCAGGCAGTGCCTCAGACTCTGTTTGGGTCACTGATTCGTTCTTTTTGGTTCATGTTTGTGAAGAAAGTATATCTATTCATTTCTCTGACTGCAAGAAGAGCATCTCTGTTCTTCTCTTCAGTGTCTTCTTAAATACCTGTGACCCCTGAATGTTTAGAAAGTTGAAGAAAAAATACATTGTTTGTGTTGTTGCTTTCAAACAGATGGTAAATGAATGCCAAATTGTTCATTTACCTCCATGATGTGATGGATGATGGGATGATGGAGATTAGCTAGAACAGGACAAGACGGTAATAAAACAGCAAAACGGCATAGGGGTGCACCTCCACTATCCTGGGAGCTTTATAAATGGAAGCAGTTTGACGTCTTCTCCTTTTTGTGGGTCTCGAGGTGCAGTGACAATTCTGAGGAGGTTAGCCTGTCACAGGTGATGACACTGAGGCAGCTTCCTCAGACCTCAGATGATAGATGATGCAAATGAGGTACTTTCTGGAGAGAGAAATGGTGTGACTGATCTTCTTGATCCTCACTCAACTTTACACAACAACAAAAACAGAGATGTTCTGATGTCTTTTATTTGAAGGGGAACAATGCTGGAGGGCCTGAGTCTGCACACTTTGGAAAATGAAGTGAAGCATTGTGAGAGTGTTGTTTTTCGCCTCCATGTTAAGAAGAAACACCATTTTCAGTGAGGTCTGTGACATGTGAGGAATTACTCTTTTGATAAAGGTAGCGGAACTACCAAGGAACAACAAGAGAGAGAGGAGAAGGGGGAGGGCAGGTAGAGGAGAGAATAGGTAGGAGAGGAGAGGAGAGGAGAGGAGAGGAGGAGGAGAGGAGAGGAGAGAGGAGAGGAGAGGAGAGGAGAGGAGAGGAGAGGAGAGGAGAGGAGAGGAGAAGGGGAAGGACAGGTAGAGGAGAGAATAGGCAGAGATCAGGGAAATACATTAATTAAAACAAGCTGTTGAGTGGGTCAGTGGGGTCAGAGGTCAGCAGGTCAGCGCACAGCTATGAAGTAGGTGATACCTACTGTTATATTTTCCAAGGACAGTCAAAAATCTGCCAAACATCACTAACTACTGGCCTGCCAAGCTTGCTACTGCATGTCCAATTCAAAAGGCAAAAAAAAAGGCTTCAGTTTCTGGTGACAACGTTGTCGCCTAAATGTAGCCTTAAATCATCTTTAAGCTTTCAACAGTGACAAAATAAATCTGATAAAGAGGCAATAAGCAACTTTTTTCACGGCGAGGCTGCTCTGCACTGTCTGTAGACCAAACAAAGTGTGTCCTGAGCCACACCCCCCAGCTCTGCATCTCTCAGATGTTTTTGACAGGTCACATCTGTGACTTTCATGAATCAAAGCAATTTGTTTTACATGTGAAGTATGTTTGGAGACTGTATAAAGTCTGCAGGTCAGCTGCCTTCCTGGCCTGAAGCTGCTTAGCTTGTTTCTTTATGTCAGAGTGCAGCACAACAAGCCTGTAGCAGCAGTAATCCTGTATTCTGTGCTGCTCTGCTGAAACTCGACACAAAATTCCTTTCCGGTGCTTTCACAGGAGGCTTTTCATGCTTCACAGATGCTTCACTTCATTGCTGGGGGCGAGCGCCAGGAGCCCACGCAGCCGCTACAGAGGAGGTCTAACACACTTCTCCGGACACTCGGGAGAGCTGTGGAGCTTAAGAAGGAAGCTGTTTAACTCTAGATGTAAACGCCTGGAGAAACACATCATTAACATGGTGGGTGAGACCATATCTGCATGAGAACCTGAGTACACATGCAGACATTCAGCTTGCTATTTCATTTTTATCTGTGGACGATTGTGGTCATGAAGGTAACAGAATAATGTGAAAGTATATATTAACTCTGACATTACAGTCCAATATGATGCATAAAGCATACCAGATGCCTGAAAATACTACCTGAATTAACCACAGCTTCACTAAAGTTGTACATCAAGAGTATATTTAAAGATTTTGGATGTTCTGGTTGATTTGGGCTGTCTGGTGTTCTTGCAAGGCAGTCTGCCTCCTTAGCCAGTAGCTTTGGATCTTCTCATGTTGGTTCTCTCCAGTTTTTCCCTCTTGAATCCTTCTCTTGGCCATCTGCCAGTCTGATGGTCACTGGTTGCTGCTCCCACATCTACCAGCCACTGGGCCTGAAGGTTGCGTGAAACCTCAACTTGTTCCAAACGTATAGATTACTTAAAACTATTAGCATTAATAATATGAAGAATATTCTGTTCATTGTTTGTCTTTTTCTGCTCTTTTTGAACACACATCATTTAAAATGCAATAAAAATACTCAAACATGCTCTTCAATATCCTCACCGAATGAGTGCAGCAATGAAACTCTGCTGAGGCGAGCAGCAAGACCCAAACTAAACCATGTCAATGTTAGCAACAACTAGGGCCAAGTCACTCTACAAGTTAAGATATTAATGAGTGCATAAACATTTATTTTAACAAACATGAACATTCTCAACATGGCAGGAAAAGCATATGAGCCATCACAAACAATGGAAATCCAAAACTCTCTTCACACACATTCCAAAGTTACAGAATGTGTGTTTATCTTGATTGAGAGTTTGACTCAATCAGAACCGATTATGTTTGTGTCCCTTCCTTCTTTGTGGGTGCTGGTTTTTGCTCTTGCCCCTTACGAATGTCATCTGTTTCTGTTGAAACTTCAGACCCTCTATTCTTCTGTTAGTTTAACATCATTTGGCTTCATTTTAAAAAATAATATTATAAAATTGCCTGTTGTCACATCATTATGGTAGCTAAGCTAATGCTCTTCAGTGTATATTATTACACAGGAGTCCAACTTTGACAATGATAAACAGTTTCACTTCACTCAGTCTTTGGTGTTGATTTCTACAGTAATATCTCTAAAGATCATTTAATTAAAAATGATCTGTGAGTAGATTACATTTGAAATAAATTGTATGATAAGGTGCCACTTTTAAACCCCCCATCTCCCCAAAAAAGGGCCTCACGGTGAACTGAAAGGTCAATTAAAAGCTTCTTATTCAGGCCATTGATTCCATAAAGTGGTTTGGCTGAAATGGCAATTTCAGAAACTGATTCTGACAGTTAACTTTGGCTCAACCTTCAGGGCAATTTACAGCAGTCTCACATCTGTCCATGGGAAATATCTATCTTTATAGCAATTAATTGCATGATGCAATAGATCAATAGATGCAATTAATGGTCCCACCCCCACCCCTGTGTAAATTAAAGATGGGGGGAAGATGGAATAAATAAAACTGTGTACCCGAAGACTTAAAACCCCACTTTGGTAATCTGAACATTTGACTTCAAATGTTCCTGGTTAGATGGTCAGTGCAAGGTTAGAGGGTATGTCCCAGTTTAGTGGATCTGTCCCATTTTAGAGCCACTGTTGAACTGGTGTATCTAGAATAATCTTTAAAATTCTTCTTCTGACCTGCCAGGTCCTCAGAGGCCTAGCTTCATCCTACCTGGAGGAGCTAGTGATGCCTCATAATCCCAATAGACCGTTCCATTCTCAGAATGCTGGTTTGCTTGTGATCCCCAAAGTCTCTTAAGGTAGAATGGAGGGCCGAGCATTTAGCTAGCAGGCCCCCCTGCTGTCGAATCAGATCCCTGTCCAGGTATCGTCCAGGCTTCCCACCAGGTACCATTGACTTAATAGCTGTGTGCTGACCTGCTGACCTCTGACCCCGCTGACCCACTCAACTCTTACTCAACAGCTTGTTATAATTCATGCATTTCCCTGATCTCTGCCTACTCTCTCCTCTACCTGCCCCCCCTTCTCATCCCTCTCTATCCAGCCCCCCACATGAGCCTGGTCCTGCTCAATGTTTCTTCCAGTTAAAAGGGTTTGTTTGGGTCCAAGGTTCCGGGTCGCTTGTTGCTTGTTTCTTCCAGCAGGGGGCATGGAGGAGCCAATGATTATCCACAGCTGGTGCTGCAGGCTGATGAACCTGCCTGCAATTTCCATCAGCCCTCCATTTAAGGACAGAGTGCCAGTCTGCCAGCGTCAGACTCCTGACTTGGTTGTTGGACAATTTCCTGACTAACTTTGTTTCTTGCTTGGTCGTGGTCTCCACGCCAACCTGCAGACACGAACCACCTCTGCTACCCAACCAGCAGCTGTCAGAACCCTCTTTGGCTCCCCAGCTACCAGCATCACCAGCTTCTACTGTACCTCTGAGCCCCATGTCCCCATTCCTAAATGCTACTTGGGTGAAGTAAGTCAGTTTGGTAGCTTTCTTTTTCAGTGTTAGTTTGTTTTTTTACCTCCAACCTTTAACGTAATCCTCAGACAAGGCGAAGATTGCTTTTATTGTCTGACCGAGCAGCACAGTGGGCACCCTTTGTTTTAGAAAACCATGTGCCCGCATCAGCCTGTTATGACATAATCGTGACAGACCTGGGATGGGTTTTTGATCACCCAGTTCAGGCTGGTGTTCGTCAGTGGTCACAGATCATGTGATTCAATTTCACATTGACGTGGCCGAGAGTTGGTCAAATGACACGATGAACGAGCAACTAAAGGATGAGTTAACCATGAGTGATGAAACTTCCTTACCCTTTTCTCCCCTCTCTTTCTCCAAGGAAGACTGTAAAGGTTCATGCATCCACCTCAACACCACCATCGGTGAAGCCAGGAAAGCCCATGCAGATAGGATGAACACGGCTCACTCATCAAACTGACACTTCGGATGTTGGTGTTGGCGCCGTCCTCTTTCAGCGAGATCCTGTGGACCAAACATTCCATCCATTTCTTTAGTCAAAGGTTGGTATGATGAGGGTAATTGGGAACTCCTCACGGTGGTCCTGGCCTTCCAGTAGAGGAGACACTGGCTGAAAGGATCGGCTCAGCTATTTGTGGTGTGGACTGACCACAAAAGTCTACCTCTGGAGCGCCAAGCGGCTTAGTTCTGGGAAAGCAAGTAAGGCCCTCCCGGGGGGCTTCCAGTTCACTCTGACCTACAAGCCTGTATCTTGGAACGTCAAGCCGGATGGCTTGTCCCACCTGTTCCTTCAAATCAAATCAATCTTTATTTATATAGCGTCTTTTACAATCAAAATTATTTCAAGGTGCTTTCCAGAATCCCAGGGCCTAACCCCAGACAAGCAACAGTGGCAAGGAAAAACTCCCCTTTAACAGGAAGAAAGCTTGAGCAGGACCAGGCTCATGTAGGGGGACCCTCCTGCTGATGGCCAGCTGGGTAGAGAGAGAGGAGAGGAGAGGAGAGGAGAGGAGAGGAAGAGAGAGGAGAGGAGAGGAGAGGAGAGGAGAGGAGAGGAGAGGAGAGGAGAGGAAACCATGACCCAGTGGGGTGACAGAGGCCTGTCAGGCGTTCCTTCCCGATCCCTCCTGTTCAGAGCCTGGGCCCATCTTGTCTCCATCCTGCATTGTGGGCGCAGCTACTTGGTCAATAGAGAAGAGAGTGTGGGAGGCACATCGGTCTCATCCTATTCTTGCAGGTACCCCTCACAAATGTCTGTCCGCCCAGGCAATGGGGGCCATTCATCCCAGCTCAGCTGTCACTCAGGCTATGCCCTTTCATTTCCTCCAGCAACAATTCTGGTGGCCTTCAATGTCAAAAGACACGTCTTGGGATGGGGGAGCGGATTTACAAGTCCAGCACATGCTTGGGTACAGGTTTGGTCCAAGCTAAAGGATCCATCCCAGGCTAAAGAATCCATCCCAGGTTAGCGGGTCTGTTCCAGGTTAGAGGGTGGTCCTGATGACTTCTTCTTCTTCTATAGGAGGCACATCAGCTGCAGCCACAGAAGAGAGAAAACACACAACGATAAATCCAATTGTGCACCTTCTGGTAAGATGTTGATAAGAACAGAGACACCAGTTGGAAATATGGGTGCAGAGCAGCAAAAGAGCGTAGGAGGGGAAGAGAGACGAGAAATAAAAGGAAAGTTATTAGTGAGCAGCCGAGGGAAGAAAAGAAGAATTATCAGAGCTGAGAGTCCCGCAGCCCAGGCAGAAGTGTGAGTGCTGTTCTGATCAGCAGAAGAGCTGCTGAATGAAGCTCATGTTATCTGTAAGGCAAAATCATGGAGCTGGAACTGTGAGGACATTATGTTCATGCTCAGAACAAGCACTCTGCAAATGTGGTACAGGCTATTCTTTTATCCTGCTCAGCTCAGAGAAGCCCCCTCTGCTTTTGACACGTCAATATCCACGAGATAGTTCTTGCTCAGCTGTTGCACTAGCAACTGTGTCATGTGACCAGGCATGCGTGTAGAATGATTGGTCACATGACACAGTTGATTTCCTGAATAGAGATTGAGATAAGCAGCTTATTTCACCGAACCTTTCCTTCCACCTAAACCTGCCATCCTCTTTCATTTCTACACAGATTAATGTGTTTGATGTTTCAGCAGCAGCCACGCGTCGCTCTGGCTCTCCTGCTGGGATTAAACCCAACAGTTTTCCTGCCGGCAGGTTACAGGATACTTTTAGATTTAGTCATTTTCCGTGGCCTCCTGTGGAGGAGACAAACTAAGTGAAACTAAAGACCTAATGAATGTTGTTGTTGCTTTTGCACAGTCCTGAGAAAACAGCATCTAGATTTAAAGTGTCCAGTAGCTCCAACATTAGAGTCAGTGGTCTGCATGGGAAGGTGAATGTTCCCAGTACTGTCAGCATTCCAAGGATGGCTCAGGCTTTAACAGAGAGCACCGCACAGGTCAACCTATTTTGTCATCCAATTAGTTTTCCACAGATTTTTACAGTATTGTTCCTGAGGCAGAAATTTGGTACATTAACAAAGCTGCTCCTTCATTCAGGTGCAGGGAGGAGGTGACTGAGAGGCATCACTGTGCTCTGATTCTGGATGTCTTTTCCATTTCCTGCACATACACACAGCCAGCCACTCTGGCTGCACGATTAGCTGTGCATTAACGAGGTAATTTATGTATAAGGCCATATATTATGACCCCAGCCTCTTACTACAGATTGCTGTGCCACCTCTCATTTAGTGTGAGAGGCTGCTGGAGTCCGCTCCATCCAGACGCTCGATGGCTTGGATTAAAAAAAAAAAACTGTCCTGCAAACAAATAAAGACATAATGAAGCACAGAGAGGCAGAAAATAGGAATGGAGCCAATACAATAAGTGACATTTGCTCCTGTGACCTTTTTCCATCTGCTCCAAGTGCGTGAAAACATAATGAAGAATACAATTTCAATTTCAGAGCTCTGTCTCTCTTTCAGCCCGGCTGTCGTGTCACATGTGAAAAATGAAGTTAGAGCAACAAAAAGTGGAGACAGTCTGAACAGTTGTGAGAGGGCCTCAAAGTGGAAAATGGAATCTAAATGATGATCAACACTGTGTGATGGAAGATGATTACAGCTCTGGTTAGAAACCCAGAGCTTGGCCCTGGTTCAAGGAGGTTGTCCATTTCTATCCAAGCATCTGAGCACATAGTTACAGGCACTCATTACATGTAACACGATGAGATAATAAACTCCCCTCAAACACACATACAACTCCAAAAGTCCTACACGTGCACTTTTAAAGTGCTGCCAGCCCGTAGGGTAAAAGAGAGACCAGTGACTGGTGGTCTCCACCACAGTCCTGCTTCGTCTTTACCGTCATTTAATCCACACAGTTGTACCAGTCACACAGTTGTCTGCAGGCTTCACATCATATTAAAGGCACTTTTTTCACATTTGAATCCAGGAACTGTTTTCTTCTTTTATTCAGTGCATTTAAATTGTATCTCTTCATACTTGAATTATGCGTCGTCACTGTTGCTGGCTTCAGTGATGAATGTGGCAGAAGAGCTGCTGAACAGAAATCAGAAACATGAAGAAGAGAAAGAAGCAGCGAGCAGCGGCAGATGATGGCACCGAGCAGGGTCTGGCCGTAAAAACCCAAATGAAGATTAATGGACAAACAGTCTGTCTGAAGGACCAACTAATGATGGCTCCACCCCTAAATCCACCCAGTAAAGGGTGCTTTTCACTCTTACAGGAAAATAATTTGTGAATGGAGTTGAATGTAAATTTGGTTGTTAATGAGGTAAGGGGGATTTGGCCGTGTGTGTGTGTGTGTGTGTGTGTGTGTGTGGTGTGTGTGTGTGTGTGTTGCGTCCATAGTTAGCATCACAGAGCTACTGTATGGACTCTTGTAGGTTCTCGGTCCTAAAGGTTACAGTTGCTTAGTGCTTCAGTTGAACTCTACTGTGTTTCTGTTTCATTCATTCATTCATTAATTTATTCATTCATTCATTCATTCATTCATTTCATTCATTCGCTGGACTCTTATTTCTGCTGATGTCCTGAAGATCAATCAGAAGCAAAATGTTGTGAATTATCTTCCTACGTGAATCATTTTGCCCTCTGACAGAAACTGACTGGATTTATTGGAACAACACTTCCCTAAAATAATGAAAATCCATATCTTGTAGATGCCCGGCTGGACCCGCCGTTCTGGACTTTCATTTCCACCAGATGAAGAATCTCTTCCTTCACAAAGACTCTTTCATTTCACTGCTGTAGACCAAATAAAAATAAGAGCAGCGATAGCGGCGCTCGGGCTACTTATATCTCTTTTATTAGTGCCACCCCCTCTCAGATGGGTCAGGAGGGACCGCATCCGGCCCTGCTTTTATTGTGCTGCAGTGTTTTGGGGGTTAGTGCACACGCCACAGGTTAATATAGTGTTATTCAATCAATCAGAGCAGCAGCTCACGAAACAGCAACGTCATCCTGCAACAACAAACATCTGATTGTTTCATGTTCTAGTTTGATGAACCTGTTTTATCCCTCGCTATCGTTAGTATTACTGAGCAGGTGAAACGTCGCTATGACATGGTGGGATTACCTGAAGGTCAACTAAACCAGTTTACCAGTTTACTGCAATGACTAAATTTCACATTTGCCAGGACATTAAAACTCATCAGATCTGTGTCAAATTCCTAATAAGAGCCAGAATTGTGTTGTATCACAGGATGACAACTGAATGGCATCAGGGAGCATATTTTATTACTAGGCTGCGACTGGATCTTGGACTGGGACTGGAAATGGGATTGGGACATGATCTGGGACTGGGACATGATCTGTGACTGGGACTGGGACTAGAACAGGAAATGGAACAGGAACTAAACTAGAGCTAGAACTGGAGCTACAACTAGAACAAGAACTAATTAGAACATAAGAAGCTGGAGAAGTACCAAGGGCTAAAACAGGAGATAGAGAGAATGTGGGGTGTTACTGCCCCTAGTGTCCCACTCACTACTGGGACACTAGGGGCAGTAACACCCAAGCTGTGTAGATGGCTCCAACAGATACCAGGAACCACATCAGAGATCTCTTTTCAGAAGAGCACAGTTAGACAACTAAGATCCTGCACAGAACCCTCAGACTCCCCAAGGAAGGAGACACCACCCAGGAGGGGTGAGGAAGAAATTTATAGATTTATAAATATATATATATCCCTTCTCTGGTAGAAAAGGGGTGTGGTTAAAAATACAATAAACTCAACAGACAACCTCTGATCAGCACTACTGCAGGAAGGAGGGTGTTGCCCAGGTGGCAAAAAGCTAATTAGGCAGACATACCATCATAACAGTGGGACAAGGTCAAACAGAGGACATGTCATCAGGTTGTGTGGCAGGAGGCTCCTGGGACAGCAAATAGAACTTCAAAAAGAACTTCATTATGGTTGCAGTCAAAAGTTCTCCAGATTGTGAAGGACAAACTTTGAGTTTGGTGGAGGAGTTGAGGAGAAGGACGAGGAGGCAGATGAGGATGAGGATGTTGGGAAGTTGGAGAAGGAGAAGGAAGAAGAGTTGGGGAGGAAGTGGAGTTGGAGGAGGAGGTGGGGGAGGTGAAGAAGTAGGTGGAATAAGTTGCAGTCGGAAACTGTTGCACGTGTGCCAAAATAAGAAAAGGAGACTCGCTATAAGAACAACAGTGCTGAAGACTGGAAGCTATGGGAAGCGTTTCATTTGCAGTTCATCACGCAGGGGTTTTAAAGGTAAAATGATGGTCAGACATGTTGAGGAGAGCCTCTGGGGTTGGTTTGCTGGATGCAGGGTGCCTGAGACGAAGCCTGAAACAACCACAGAGTGCAGTACCTTCTGGGTCAGGGTCCATCCTAGAGCAGGATACTGATCCAGAACATGAGATCAAGGTGACAGAGTGCAGAGGCCAGAAGGGTCAATGCAACAGTCACCGTGACCTCTGCATGGGAGGCAGGAACAGATAATACCCCCTCCTCAAGTGTATTCATAAGAAAAAGAGAGATGATCAAGCTTTTTTGCCAGCAGTCAGCCAGTCAAACTTCAGGCTCAGACCAAGCTGAGGTCCTCAGGAACAAATGAGCCGTAACATCACGGACATCAGACCAGACTGATGCTCCAAAGCTCCTCCAGCATGTGAGACGCTGCCGATCCTCTGATTCTAGGTCTTGTGTTTTGCTCAGAGGGGCGTGACCTCCTGTGTCAGTGGAGAATATTGGTTCCTTCTGTCATTTGATACAGTGGAGGAGAACCACCTGTAGGTGCTAACAGTACTGTTTCTGTTAGCAGAGAGATTAAGCAGCAAGTAAACCTGTAACCTCTGATGCTCATATGACCTACTTCCATTGACCTTCATCTACTTTTTGATGCAACCTCACCGTTTGCTGCCAGACGTACATAATTTTTTCAAGCTCTATTTAAAGTCAGCCCTCTGCAGCTGTGCTCATCACTTCCTCTTTCTTCACTTTCTTCAAGAGAAACAGGAACCTGTCTGTGCTCATTTACCAAGTGTCTCATCTCCATTGCACCAAGTCAACGCTTGGTCCCCAAACCTTCAGCGGTGCCTCAAGAGTTCTGTGGTGAGGTGAGTCAGATCCAAGGCTGGCATGCTCATGATGGTCAAGCATGTTGATGATACTGCATTTCTGTTCCTCAGAATGTTGCTGTTCAGCAGAAGGATGTACTTCCAGCTGTATTTGTTCATGTGGTTGTTCGCTCTGACCTCGGCTCGACAAACGTTGGACTCGGAACAAGAGCTGCAGGACAGTGGTTTTGGTCGCCCGCCGCCTCGCCACGGTCTCAGGTTGCTGCTTTGGTACGTCCGCAGCTGCCTGGACAACAACAAGTTGGCACTGTGTGATCCCACCACAGGAGAGTATGGCTTTCATCGGTTCCAGAATAGAGGAAATCTTCTCCCAGTGATCAGGGATGAGCACCAGTACACCTACTACACCATCGGCAACCTCAACGCCCATCACGCAGGCGACCTGCCACCTGAAGTCAGACAGTTTTACGACCCTCACAACCCCAAAAGTAACATGGACAGAGTCCTGGTGAGATACAACAAGAACAACCAACATGTGGACCAAATCTATGTTTCAGCACATTACAGAGAAGATGAGACTTACGAGATCGGCCAGAATCTCTTCGATGCTCTACGACGAGCGTTGGCGACCCTTGTCCAACCCTGCCGAAAACCAAATGGCTGCATAGGAAAAAGAGTGTGTAGCTTCAGGATTCCAGAGGCTCCAGCAGCATGTTAACCTATATGAGGCAGAGCTCCAGAGCCTAGAGTCAGATCTACCGCACCTTGATCAGGTCACTCAAGTCAAGAAACTTAAACAAACAGGTTTGACAGCTTTGTTCAAATCCTATGAAATAAAGATGTTGGTACAGAAACAAGTGTCTATTCAGCTCTGGGGGAGGGGGTCTCCCTGCAAAGATCAGCCACCTTTATGAAACACAGTCCAGCACATGTACTGGTCCGCTGCTCTATACTGCTCTATACTGGTCTATACTGGTCTACCGCTCTATACTGCTCTATACCGCTCTATACTGCTCTATACCGCTCTATACTGGTCTATACTGCTCTATACTGGTCTACTGGTCTATACTGGTCTATACTGGTCTATACTGGTCTACTGCTCTATACTGGTCTATACCGGTCTACTGCTCCATACTGGTCTATACCGGTCTACTGCTCCATACTGGTCTATACTGGTCTACATTCACACACATATACACAGATATAGTCTCACACACACACACACACTCACTCACACACACACTCACACCCACAAATACACACACACACACTCAAACACACACACACACATACACATACACACACTCACACACACACTCACTCACGCACACACACACATACACATACACACACATACACACACTCACACCCACTCACTCACACCCACTCACACACACACAAACTCGCCCACCCAGCACTAGTTAACTGGTCACACTGATCAGTGTTGGTTTTTATTCTTGAGGACCAACAAGAAAGTGACTGTTGTTGAATCAGCTCCACTAGGAAGTGTCGGAGGGATTTTGTGGATAAATAATCTGAGTGGAGGAAGAAAGAAGATGTAAAGGAGGAGAAAACACGCATGTAACTTGTTGTGGGGCAGAAACACTGGACGGGATCCACCAGTGCTTCCTGTCCAACAGCACCAGCAGCACCTGACCTTCACATATTGGTGCTGGTCAGGCTAACACCGCTGCTACAAATGGAAATGTGCTTTTAGGGACAAAGTGAACGGTGTTTGTGAGCGTGCACGTGGCAGCTGCCAATGCCTGAGCCCCTCCCCCCTCCTCGTTCATGTGTTTGTTCCTCTTAAATTGAAGCTGACTGGGGAGGTTTCCCACTGACGGTGTGTGTTTGGGGGACAGATCTGTGAGTGGATGTTGGGGCAGGAGGGTGATGGGCTGCTGGGCTCCCAGCAGCAGATTGAACAGATGTCTCCTCGTGATTAATGTCCCCCCGCCCTGCCTCAGTGCGTCTGCATGCCTGTGCATCTCTAACTCAGCACCACTACGGCACTTTCTAAAGCTAATATGTTCCTCCCGCCTCCTCATCTTCAGTGTTTGGCCCCTGAGAGGCATCTTCTTCCGCTTGCTTCCTTCCTGCATCTTCATGGGTGAATGTTGCGTTCCAGGTAGGCTGAGGACACCGCATCCTGCCTGATTTATTTGAAGGGTCGTAATGTGACGCCACCACTGACAGAAACAAACTGAAGCGGTCCTTCGTGTCTCCTGCTGAAGGGGGCGATGATGCCAGCCTGACCCCTACTGGCTGAAGGGAGGAGGCTGACTTGTTGGCAACCGCTGACTGATGGTTTTCTCATCTCATCCTTCTGGTCTTGGACCTTTTCCCAGAATGCATTGGTGTGCAGTTGTCAGTCAAGTTTCAACTCCCAACACTTTCACGTATGAATGTGAGTGGTTGTTAACACACAGCACACACAACTGCAAGATTTCTTGCTGTCAGAGTCTCTCTAGGTCCACTCAGCTGTAAAATGGGGGATTTTTGAACACATTTGCCAAAGATGTGGAGAGCAAGAGCGCCCCCTGCTGCTGCAGCTCCTCAGAAAGAAGGAACCTGAGCTTAGTCTCACGGGAGATTGGCTATTAAATCCAGCACTGCGTGGTAATGAATACCAAGCCTGTGGTAAAGGGCTCACATTAAATATTTACTCTCTTGGTTAATATTTCATGTGGTAATTTTGTATTTAAATTGGATTTAATATTTAATATAAATTCAGAGCTAAGTGGGCTATATGATCCTCAAACAGCAGTCCGGACACTTCCCATATGAGGTGGGTGTAAATTTGACTGTCAGAGAATATGGAGATACACACACAATTCACGCACGCACACACACACACACACACATACACACACACACACATATACACACACACACACTCTCTCTGGTAAAACATTCATCCCAGACATCCACGGTCTGACCATGGACTTGTGCTGTACTTCCATGGATACCGTCATCCAGGGTCAGGAGCAACACCTGCTCCAATATCTGTAAATGCTGCTGTTCATGCTGCTGTGCATGCTGATGTGCATGCTCTGTAGCATCTCGGGTCAGCTCGGATCAGCTCAGCCCCACTCTGGATGTTCACATGTGTCCTGTACAGAACTGCAGCCTGACTTTACAGCAAGAAGGTTGTGAATTCTGGGTTCAATCTGAAGACCCCTGCGGGTGACTCTTCCTGTTTGGGGTTCAGGTCAGTTGGAAATGGAAGAACTTGAGGGTATTTGAGGGTTGAGGTGCTGATTTCATGGACCTCATTGAAACCGTTGATGATCCACTCAACAGCAACATTTTAAATGCTTGTGGGAGCGCAGACTTGAACTCGTGAGCTGCTGACGACCAGAAAGAGAATCTCCTCATAGTCTGTCTGATCAGAGCTACCAGCAGACACATCCAATCCATCACACCACAGAGTCGATGAGCTTTATCCAGATTGATAATTCTCTGGTCTGTCATGTTCTTCTGCACTCATTCATCTCTCCATGCTTCCATTTGTCTTCATTTTCTCCTTCTCCGTCAACGACTTCTGGCAGTGCACAGCTCAGACAACCACACGTCCTTCCGTGCTGGCGTTAATCACCTCCATGTAACTCTGTTAGCACTTTTACTGTTGAGGTATTTTAGCAGCAGAACTCTTTGATGAATCAGGGATAAAAGTGTTTGTGTTAAAAGTGAATCTGAACAGGACGAAGCCGCTAACTCGGGTGTGATGGTGGACCTGTACCCTCAGGAGAACTGAGCAAAAACCCACATGTGCTACAAATCTGCCAAAGACATATTTATTAGGAAAATAACAGCCTGTGGCTGATGATAAGAAGAAGAAGGTGATTTATTTTTCATCATATAACCGATTGCACAACAGAAGGTCAGTCAAGGTCAGTTCTGACCTGTCTGCTTCTGATGGACCTGACTCAGCAAAGAGCGTCAGGTACGAAGGACGTGTCTTCTTTTCTGTAATCTGGCATCTCCATCAAAAACCAATTAAAAGTCTAAGAAGAATTTCACCATTAAAACATGAAAACATTCTAGTAACACATGTATGTTTGTTTACAACCATTTTGTGACCTGTCAGACCCGTTGAAGCGATCTGAGGGTCATTTATACACTGATGAAACGGAGACGTCAACAGCAACGAAGAAGAAGAGGAGGGCAGCAGCCGTGCGGGAGGGGTCCTCGCAGGAGGGGTCCTCGCTGAAAGTCACCCCAATTATGTGTGATGGAGCTGAATTTAATCAGAGGGAGGAGCAGGTGGACGGAGGATGGAGCTAGCTGTCCTGTTAGCCTGACAGCAGAGGACGAAGCCTCACCGCTGCTGCTGCATTTATGGACAATCAGGACCAGAAAAAACAGCTGACAAGAGTGGACAACGTCAGCAGGACCTTCAGAATCAGCTAGCCAGCCTACAGAGATCTAGAAGGATCTGGACGTGGACGTGGACGCACAGACTAAGTCTAAAATAGTTTGAATCTGTAGCTCAGTTACCAAAAAGTCTCCTAGTCAGAACCTCTCTGTTCCCTCACATCCTCTTGACCTCTGTAACACTGACTTTTGACATTTTTAGATCTGCCGACTCACTCTGATTATTTGTGCTTGACTTCAAAGGTTTTAATGTTTTTCATATTTGATTCTTCATTACATTGTGAAAGATGATGATTGTGGTAATGATGATGATGATGATGATGATGATGATGATGATGATGATGATGATGATGTGTGTTTTTAGTGTCAGAAATGATGGCAGCATATCTCGTTCTTGTCTTCCAGTCCTCCCAGTCCTCCCAGTAGACTCTGTTCAGTCATGTTCAGACACCCACTCTTGTAGATCACCAGGATGGTTATCTGCTCACTGGCAGGTATGGAAAATGGAATGTGGCTGCAGGAAAAATAGTGAGAGAGTCTTCTTCTTCTTCTTCTTCTTCTGTGTGACATTTTGCTTTGTGCTGGTTTGAGTTTCACCAGTGTCACCGTGTTTACAGGTGAAAACAGAGTTTATATAGATCTGGCCTGACCTCTGGAGGACAGAAAAACAAATGTGGTCAAGTTTATGAGATTAGTAGTGATCTCTGCTGACAACATGCCCTTCCAGGGACACGATCACATGACTGATGTCCAGATCAACACTGCCCTCATGTGGACAATGGATAAAATACAGGCGGCACAACCAACAGAAGGTTCCTGGTGGTCTCCTGGTGTGTAATGAACCAGTTGGTCCAGGACTGGAAGGTTCATGGTTGGACTGGGACAGAATAATCAGCCTTGACAGTTTTGGTCTCAGAGAATCTGTACAAAGGCAAGCTGGATTTATTTTGAACCATAAAATCTTTATTTTGGTGCATTTTAAAATGCATCTTTAAGTTTAAATTTATCTGCTGAAATCAAACGCTAAAACGCAAGATGTATTCATTTCAGCCAAACAGCAAATATCTCTTTCTTCACCTCTATTTTATCTGCCTTTGCCATCTCTAACCATTTGATGGCTCATTGATTGATAATAGTAAAAGTGGGTAAACGTTTAGTTTTGCTTTGCAAACTGGTGCATTCTTCAATGAATAAAAAAGCAGTTCTGTTTGATGAGCCGGTGTTTAACCAGGTGCTATCACATGTTTAGCATCACTTCAGCTGGTACAACTTCAGTCAAATAAACACCCTGACTAAACCACGAAATGCTTTTTACTGGGTGAATTTAATTCCTGTTTCTCCACCCTGTTATAACTTTAGTGCAACAGGTTTTGAACACATTAATGGCATTAGTAATAAATATATTCATTTCTAAAAATTATCTTGATTTATTTACCTTCGATTGATTGTATGAGACTTTGGTTCCTGCCAACAGCCAGTTGGTCAGCATCAATTTGAAGAGGCTAAGCACACCACTAAACCCAACCTGAATACACTCACACACACACACACGCACACACACACACACACACACGCACACACACACACACACACACACACACACACAACACACACACACACACACACACACACACACACACAGGCATTTCAAATGTGCTGAAAATGAAGCTGAGGATTTTTGTGCCCAGCCATTTGTCATGTACTTACAGAAGTGCTGACGAGTGAGTCGGCAAACCAGCTTCTTCCTCTCCTCACTTTGCTTTATCAGTGTGTGTAACCTACTTACAGTTATGGTTTTCAATATGCTGACTGACTAAATTAGGGTTATTACTTAGTATGAAAAATCAACCATATTATCTTTACGTGTACATGACTATAATTCCCTGTACATTCAAATAATGTAAACAGAGGTGCTAAATTTCAGTAGAATGTAAAGATGTTTTCAAATTTTTTAAAAAGAAATTTGTGCATCAAATGTAATTACCTTGTTTTGTATTTTGGTCGAAATTCTAAACTTTAGACGTTTAGAAAAGAAACCTGAATTTATTTGTGCGTAGTCATTAATGGGGACTGCCTCTAGATGGCGAAAAATCTTAGGATGTTATGTAAAAGAGCGAAGAAGAAGAAGACGAAGAAGAAGAAGAAGAAGACGCCGCCGCCAATCGTGATTAACATCCGGATTATGTCGCGAGAAGTTAAAAGAGTGTTATAGCAACAAACGCCGCTTCAGGTTGACACCAATTACGTCTCTTTGATTTAATCGAAATTTGAGCAAATAAACGTTCACTTGATGCTCTTGCGCATTCTGAAAAAGTATCACAAGTTGGGCAAAGAGTTCTTCAAAATAGGAATGAAAGTTATTGTTATTGCTCGCGCTTTCATCAATAGAAAATATAAAGTCACGTTTTGATTCATGAGTAAACTCAGCAAACCTGTTTGGGTTGTAGTTTTAGGTAGTTCTAAGTTTAGTTTAAGGGTGAGGAGCAAGCATTTACTTTGCTAGTTGGGAGTATTTTCTGAAGACCATTTGTCTTGATAATGTCATTTAGTCAGATTCGTTTCAGTTATATTCGTTCTTTGTGTATTTTTAAGGGTGTGTTGTGAAAATTATTGTTATTGTAATATTTTTATTATTCTTAAAGTTGATATATCCTCAGACAAGTATATTGAATCCTTACATATATTATCGTAAGAAATGCAAGTCTAATGTAATTGTGCTGGGGACGAATAAATCCCAACTTTAAAGAGTTCAATTGCAACTGGAAAAGACGGAAGTGAAGGTAGAACCCATAATCTGCTGTCTTCAACCACCAGATCACCAGGACCCTCACTGCTGCTTCCACAGCTTACATCTAGAACCAGTCTAAGGTTCCAGTAAGAACCTAGGATGCCTGGCGGACTGACTGAGGAGGAGCTGGAACAGCAGTTTGAACTGTTCCTAAATGAGGTAATCAAACACTGAACCAGTTCCGCCCAGCAGGGGCAGCAGCGCTCATGTCTGCCCTTATTGACAAGCGTTCACAGGCGTTTATGGCTAATAGGCATCAACACATGGTATTAAAGGCTGGCTGGCTCTCAGGTGTGCTACAACTACAGGTAAAGCACAGATGCGTTTTAAACTGTCCCTTCAGCCTGTTTCTGATGAGTCGGTGGATTGGAGCAGCACCGATCAAAGGTCCAGAACACAAGGCAGTCGCAGGACAGCCCAGAATCCAGCTTGGTGCAAAGAGGATGAATGCAGAGGTAAAAGCTGCGCACATGTGAACTCTCCTTAGGCTGGTGCTCACATAAAGTCGCATGAGTTGCACAATGTTGAATGTTTAACAGTGTTTGTTCCTATTGTGACTCACTGTAGCAGCGTGAAAGTTCAAAGCATAGTTGTGTTTATTGTTGCCTCTAATGTCCATAAAAAGGTCAATATATTTCCTGTAAGTTGGTTTGCACTGCCAACTAACTGGGCCAGTGCATGTGCACTATTCATGTTTACCTTCTGTTTGAAATAATCATTGTAGAGCCCAGGCCCAAGCTGGTTACACTGGAAACATCGGTTCTACTGGACAAGAGCCACAAAGATCCCTTTTTAAATGACTCTGGAGGACCCTGGAGCTCTGGCAGGTTCGCACGTGAGAAGCTCAGACAAATGTCTGACGAAAGAAGGTGTGACGGGTCTCCAACTGCTGGCACGAGCACCCAGTCTGACGGGGGTGAGAACCCTTGGTGTTTTTGTGTTTGAAGCTGTGGGCTTGTGTCACTCCAACATTGGCAAGATTCAGTGTTCCTTAAAGTTTGCCAGTGTTCACCATGAAGAAGCTACAGTCTCGACATTACATGCATGTGTGAATATCCTCCCACATGCACAGGAGTGAGTCTGCTAAAAGGATTTCTACTCTTAAATAATATATCATGTGTGCTCTGATGTAGGCTTGGTACAAAACAAAAGATCAAAGAATCCCAAAGCGGAGGATTTGTTTGACACAGTTTATCCATTTCCTGGTTTGGGTAGATGTAAGGATGGCTATAGAAGCTGGCATCCATTTATTTTCTATCCCTAACATTTTCTTAATGCCATTTGGCTTTGAGTCTATCTGGAACTGTGGGTGTTAATGTGTAACAGTCAGATTTATCCCAGGAGGTCTGATCCATCTGTCCATTCAGCACCACTGGAGCTGGACCCGTCAACATTAATCTCATATCCATGAATCTGTTCTGAACATGGAACCTCCACCTAGACCCCGAACACAGAATCAAACCCACAACCTTGGTGCTCAAGGCAATTGTGTCATTTGTCGGATCAAGGTTGAGAGAGTTTTTGGATGTTTAACAGTTTGTGCTGGTGGTTCTGTGTGGGTTCAGCAGGTTCAAGAGGCGCTGCTGCAGATGGGAGCAACGTCGGCTTTGACACACTGGAGGAGGAAGAGGAGAAAAAAAGATTTTTTGCCAACCTACAAGCAGGAGTTTCGTCTCCATTGGATTATTCAGAACTGATTGGAGAGCTGGACTCGACGGGGTCCACCACTGGAAAGGACCTGGGGTATTTACAACTTTAGACCTTGTGTGGA
This sequence comes from Takifugu flavidus, assembly GCF_003711565.1. Taxonomy (NCBI): domain Eukaryota; kingdom Metazoa; phylum Chordata; class Actinopteri; order Tetraodontiformes; family Tetraodontidae; genus Takifugu; species Takifugu flavidus. The sequence goes on from NC_079529.1 coordinate 11,948,179, forward strand.
AGGTGGTCAGAGTAATGGCTGATATGAAGAACCAGTAAACTGGTCTGAGCCTTAGAACCTCTGAGCAGAACTAACCCTGAACAGCTCGGTTCAAATGTGATTTGTTCCCTTTCACTCAGCATCCCTGGTTAGATTTCTATAAACACAACAACAGATTGGAAGATGGCTGCGGACCTCTACTGATGTGCACTTCCACGTGCACTCAGCTGGGATCAGTCATGTTCTTCCTGCTTGTAAATGACCTTTTATTTGTCATTGCTCGTGGAAAAACCATTTTATTGTAATTATCAGGTACTCTGATGTTCCCTGCTGTGGCCTTACCAGCAGCAGGACATATTCCCGGGATATGAAGAGATGTACCAAGACACTGGGACACTCGCAACTTGGCTCTTCCTTAAACTAGGGGCTCTGTCAGTTAATATTTATTCAGTCACTCATTGGCAACTTTACCTAAAAGGGACTCGTGCACATCAATGAAAAGTCATTCATCCCAAACTGCATGGAAGCCCCGCTGGTCTTTAAGGAAGCCATTGTGAACAGATGTGTGTAGTGTCTCGTGGCGGACATCATGAGCCTTTGACCTCTGGCTGTTACTTCATAATAATGGTTGTCCTGCTTGTAGGAAGTTGGTGGAAGCCGCTGAGCTGAGAGGCCATGACGAAGGAATGGAGGAGATCCTGAGAGAACGTGCAGGTAAAGGTGGAGGGAGCCTGCAGTGAACTCCAGTTTCATCACTCTGCTCTTCAGGTGCCTCTTTTCTGCTTCAGCTCTGACAGGTTCCCCCCAGTACAGTGACGACTTTGAGGAGGGGGACAGTGGAAGAGAGCAGCAGGTTTGTAGTGGAATGTTTTTAGGATATGCAGTGATGACCAGTGTCTGTCTATTTACTCATCACTGATAAAATGTGTGTTTCAGGTTTCTAAAGAGCCTGAAATTCTGGCTCAAGGTAAGAAGTAAAGAGCTGTGATGGACGTTAAAATCTACCTGCTCACACTCAGCAAAGGGTCTGTGATAACCTGCTGGCTTCTCTTCTCTCTCCACATAAAATTAGATTAAAAGATTTCCTGATTGATAGGTCAGTTGATCAGGGATGCGGGTGACAGATGTTTAGCATAGAATGATATCATATCTGGTTCATGTACAGTACAGTACAAACGCAAATTCCAGCCGTAGTTTGATCACATAAATGCATGTGGAGCCGTAGCTCAACTCGCCTCCACCCAGAGTCGTCTGGATGTGGCCCGACCACCACCCCACATAGCTCGGTCAGTCCACTTACCAGAGCATGTGGACGGCGAGCAAAACAGTTTTACAAGCAGCAACCAGCAGTGACCCATTGCAGCCACTAGGGCTGAGTGTTATTGGAATGATGGGGAGACACCATGATGTAATCCTCCAATAGACACATAACTGCAACAGACAGACAGCCCGCTAGAGACTGATTTAGGTGCTTATCTGGAGTCAGGCTGGCCTTGGTTCAGTCATGTGCATGAAAGTTCAAACTTGTTTGTGTTTTCTTGTTGAACACAGACTTACCAACTGCTGAGGAGCTGATGAAAGCCATCTGTCCAGAGAAGGGTGACACCAGAAACAGTTTTTTGCCTCCCAAACCTTGGGCAGATGAGAACCCACACATGGACAGGTCAGTGAAGCTCAGAGCTCAAAAACTGACACAAATGACACAAAATCTTAATTCAGTTTCTCTGTGATTCCAGCGGTGCACAGCTTGAGGAGAAAAAGAGGTCTCAGATCCTGGAAGGTACCTTCCTTCTGGAGACCGGTTCAGGGTTGCAGCCAAAGCTGCTCGGTCAGAGTCGCCCTCTGACATGTTTAAAAGATTCCAGGAGCTCTGAAGAGCCTCCCGTCCATCAACAGACCTGGAGCATTAGACAGGAAGTAGACAGGCTGATGCAGGATCACAACACAGGCTCCTCCCAGCCGTCGTCTCTGGACCCCAAGGCTGACAAAAACCCAGTGAGTCCAACTATGCGTGTTTATGGTGGTGAAGCAACAGTTTACTGCAGTTTGCAATCAATCAACTTTAACAGTTCAATTTATGACATTTACAGTCGGTGCAAAAGGCTAAAAGCAGGTGAATGAAACCAGCAGCTCTCAATGTTTCCTCCCCATGTTGATTAGACAGATGGCTCCTGGAATAAAACAAGGATATGGTTGATAAATGAAATCCAGTTTAATCATGAGAGAGACAGCCAAATGGGCAATTAGACACTCCATTTGAGGAGGAGAGGAGAGGATAGAGGAGGAGATGGGAGGGGAAGAGAGGAAATGGGAGGATAGAGGAGGAGATGGGAGGGAAGAGAGGAAATGGGAGGATAGAGGAGGAGATGGGAGGGGAAGAGAGGAAATGGGAGGAGAGGGGAGGATAGAGGAGGAGGAGATGGGAGGGGAAGAGAGGAAATGGAGGATAGAGGAGGAGATGGGAGGGAAAGAGAGGAAATGGGAGGAGAGGGGAGGATAGAGGAGGAGAGGGAGGGGAAGAGAGGAAATGGGAGGAGAGGGGAGGATACAGGAGGAGATGGGAGGGGAAGAGAGGAAATGGGAGGATAGAGGAGGAGATGGGAGGGAAGAGAGGAAATGGGAGGAGAGGGGAGGATAGAGGAGGAGAGGGAGGGGAAGAGAGGAAATGGGAGGATAGAGGAGGAGATGGGAGGGGGAAGAGAGGAAATGGGAGGAGAGGGGAGGATAGAGGAGGAGATGGGAGGGGAAGAGAGGAAATGGGAGGAGAGGGGAGGATAGAGGAGGAGATGGGAGGATAGAGGAGGAGATGGGAGGGGAAGAGAGGAAATGGGAGGATAGAGGAGGAGATGGGAGGGGAAGAGAGGAAATGGGAGGAGAGGAGATGATAGAGGAGGAGATGGGAGGGGAAGAGAGGAAATGGGAGGAGAGGGGAGGATAGAGGAGGAGATGGGAGGGGAAGAGGAAATGGGAGGATAGAGGAGGAGAGGGGAGGATAGAGGAGGAGATGGGAGGGGAAGAGAGGAAATGGGAGGATAGAGGAGGAGATGGGAGGGGAAGAGAGGAAATGGAGGAGAGGGGAGGATAGAGGAGATGGGAGGGGAAGAGAGGAAATGGGAGGATAGAGGAGGAGATGGGAGGGGAAGAGAGGAAATGGGAGGAGAGGGGAGGATAGAGGAGATGGGAGGGGAAGAGAGGAAATGGGAGGATAGAGGAGGAGATGGGAGGGAAAGAGGAAATGGGAGGATAGAGGACAACATGACGGCATAAATCAAAGTTCAGGCACTGATGATATCACTTTTCCTCTCTGTAGATTTGGTTTTGACCCAATTTCCTCTTAAAGTATTTCTGATACAGATATTCTCCCAGTCACGTCTCGGCCATTTGTTTGACAGTGTCACTCAAAGAATCCTTCTGTGGCCTCTTTGGGAGGAAGAGTGTCCACCATAGTGGCACTGAACACAGCTGCGGTGGGTCAGAGGGTACCGACACTCCTGCCTCAACAGCACCGAGGAGACAAAACGGCCTCCAAACACAAAGAAGAAGATGAAGGTTTGAATAATTGCAAATATGAAGCCGGAACTGTTTGGCACCAGTGGATGTACCTGTTGTCTGTCATTAACAGGACCAGGTGATTCTTCAGTGGTGGTTCTCCAGCAGCAGAGAGAGGCCAGCAGCCACCCCAGAGCTTCAGACACGCAGCAGGACACGCCAACACCTCAGCTTCCCAACAACTGTGTAAGATCACCGCTCAGGAACTACAAAAGAGCTGCTTCAGCACAGGTGATGAGCCTAGATTCCATGTTAACATGGTGGGGTTGATGTGCAGGAGGAGAACAGCAGCTCCCAGGGGGGGGAGGAGCTGAGACTCCAGCGGGCTCCCAAGAAAGACGACCTCCACTCACTTAAGCAACACACCTACCTACTGCAGAGCAAGGTGCACCGTCAGCAACTCCATTGACACTTATTTCTCTGCTCTATTCTGGGTTTTCTGTGTTCTCCTCAGGTGTGGAGTGCAGAAGAAGCCACTGAGCAGGTCGGATCTGTTGCAGGGGAAAGGTTCCAGCAGATGCAAAAGGAAATAAAAGAGCAGGAGACGCTCCTCAGAGGTTACCAACAGGTCAGCTCAGGGATTCATTCAGGATTGAAGCTTTTTACTGTCCTGTGCACAATAACGACCATCAGCAACCATCATCACCATCAAACGCATCTATGTATGTGTGCATAAAGAGCAGATCTCCTGCCCTCCCTCCCTGGGTTGACTGCTCCTCCTCCTAGCTGGGCTCCTCTACCAAAGGTCTGGGAGCTTGAAGGTCCTGCGCTGTATCTGAGCTGGTCACACTACTGCTCTCTGCTGGCCAGAGATCTCACTTGTCGTTCCTGGGATCTGCTGGAGCCACTCCTCCAGCTTGTCCCCCACATCGTCTCCACCTGCTCCCTCAGATCCTGACATTTCTCCAGTTTCTCCTCTTGCTTCTGTTGCCATCATCACAGACCTCCACATAGGTCACTACAGCCTTCTTTTCCACTTTCTCCACTACCACACTGTCCAGCTGGTTCTCCATTACCTGATTGTCAGTCTGGAGCCAAGATCCTGTGGGGCTTCCAGATACAGACCAACAAGCAGGTGATGGAGAACGAGTTGGACAGTGCAGTAGTGGACAAGAAAGCTTTGGAGATGTGTCCCAATTTGACCTTGAAGCTTCCAATCCAGACTTGGTACAGCTACTGGGTTGTGTTGTTCCATGTATGCTGAACCTGCTGCTTTTCCACCTGCTGTTATGTGCTGGATTTTCACACGGTCTTCTTTGCACAGCCTCCATCTCACGTTACCAAGATGTTGCTGTGAGTCCAGCTCGGGTCCTCACTTCTCGTCTCTCCTGACTCGTGTCGCCGTCTGCATCAGCTGATTGTTCTGCGGCTGTGGTTTAACGTTGAAGTAACAATGAGCGCCGTGATGTTTTGCAGGAGAACGAAAAGCTCTACTTGCAGCTGAAGGCTGAGAAGTCCAGGAGCAAAGCCAGCAAGGACACCATGTTTCAGGAAAACCAGAGTCTGCTGAGTCAGCTGGCTTTTTTAAGGTTATCCTAACGCCGCTGCCCCAACACTCACAACAGATTTGAACATATTTATGTGATCAGTGTTGTCAGTTTGTTATAATTTTGCATCATCAAAGTGTCTCGTGGTTTGATTGCTGCAGTGGGAGCACCCTAAAGGATGCTGTGATGTCTCTTATGTAAAATGAGATGAAGTGAAATGTTCATTCATGTTCATCAGGGAGCAACTCAGAGCCTCCAGGTCCAGCTCAGTGGATCACGCTGAGCACACGCCCGAGCTGCAAGCTGAAATAAGCAGGCTACAGGTAAATCACACCATTCCTGCAGCACTGCTAATGTGGTTATTCAGATATTTTGGGCTATGCTTGTGTTGGAGCAGAGGAACGAGACCCAGCTACGTGAGGACATGGACAGACTGAAACAGGCGAATCAGGCTCTGCTGGCTGACCTGCAGCTAATGAAGAAAGAGAGAGAGTTAGCTAAACCTCTCAGTGCACCCGCCACAGGTCAGATCTCATATGCTACAAAACCTCAGTCGCGACCGTTAATCTGAGCCCATGAAAAACAACCGAAAGAACGTGTGTTCATACGACGAGTACGACTACGATGGATGTGCAGCCAGCCGGTGGCATCCTAACGTGTGGAAAAGCTCCAGCTACTCTGTAGAAGTTTATAGTAGCTAAAGAGGATGTAAACCTGATCCTCTGTGCAGTAACTCGGACCATAATGTGTTTAGAACATCATAATGGGAGGACAGATGAAGAATCCTTTCTAAAATTGAAATCAGAAAGGTAAATGCTAAGTTCTATTGTGGTGCTTTAATCTCGCACATTCACAGGTTGAGTAATTATACCATAAACTCACCTGGGTGTCGCCTGGCTGACCCAGAAACCTGCACGTGTATGCGGGTGTCACGAGAGCAGTGTTCTCGCCTACCTGAAGCTGCGACTCGCTGGGGAAAAGAAAACAAAATAAAGGGATACACAGACTTTGCCAAAACATAAGGTGACTTCACCTTTCGGCTTCTGCCACTACATCTGTTGTACAAACACTACGGCCGGCCAGGGGAGTGCTGCGTGTTACTAGTGACCTCCTGTCAGCTGGTGTCTCCGCCTTCCAGGTAGTCGCATCAGTGTGGAGCTGAAAGCCAGTGGTTAGCAGTGCTGCTAACTTGGCTTATCCAAGCCATAGTAGACATACGAAGTGGCTATGCTGATTTTGCTTAAAGCCTGCTGAGTATGTTTCAGTTGGTTGTCAATACAAAAATATATATAAACCGGTGCGGGTCTGCCTGGCAGTGTATCCCATTGATTTTGATATAGTGGTTGTACTCCGCTTTATAGCAAGCTAGCGGTGTGCAAACGCTATTCTTTGCAACCGAATAATGCTGGGAGAAGATTATTGTGTGTCCTGCATAGCTCCTCTCCAAATTGAGGATGGCCATGACAAGTGCCCTAAATGCCTCGGTATTAAACACCTCAAGGAAAGCATGTCTGGTAACTCCTGCAACTTACTGGATTCTACAGGGTTAACCCACCCAATGGCAGTCCTGTCAATGGAAAACTTTTAAGTTGATGAGCAGCCTCTTGACCTTTCCATTTTATGTCACCGCATGCTTAAAGCACCGCCTCTGGGAATGAAATGTGGATGAAGGAGAACCTACCTAAATGTGATTCTGCCATAATCCAGACAGCCATACTATAACACCCAAAGTGAGCTCTGGTTCTATGAATTCCAGATGAGCACCAGATTTCTCTTGTCACTCGGATCCTCGGCTTGTGATAAGATCCAGTTGGAACATAGCCTCTGGTGACACTGGAATATATATACACACTTCCGAGTCACCAAGATGATGGCCCCAATGGGTTTGTTGGTAAAATTACTCCACCTGCATGTGCATAAGATGGAATATATGGTGCTTTAAGCAGTCATCTGGAATTTAAAGAACCAGAGCTTGTTTTGGGTGTTATTGTACGATTGTCTGGATGATGGCAGAATCCCATTTAGGAAGGGTCTCCTTCATCCAGGTCATAGAATGAATAAAGATCCTCCTTCTCTCCAGTCCAGTTGACTCTTCCCTGGACCATCATTAATCACACACATGATTGAGTTTTGAGTCACATATCTGTGATTTCATTGATGCCAGTTTCCACGCAGCGAATCGTTGGCACCTTATATCGGTCTGGGTAGAACTTGAACAACTGCTGCTGATGTAACAGATAATTGTGGCTAACTGAACTAACCTATATTTAGCATACAGGGCGGAGAGATCTGCTCCGAAGCAACAGAAGATGGCAGCTGCAGATGCTGCACGGCTGAAGGCTGCATCTGCAGACATCCAGCGGCTGAAAGATCAAGTGAGGCCTTCTCTTCAGACGTGCTGAGATCACAAGGCTAGATGCCAGATACCCCACCTCACTCCTCTCTTGTTTTAGGTAGAAAAAATGAAAACGGACATGGCGAAAAGAAGCACTGATCACCAGCGAAGAGCCAGAGAGAAACGTGTTGACCAAAAGAGGATTGAGGAACTGGAGCGTCAGGTGAAGTTTAACTAATTGTCAAGTCGTTCCTAAGACGTCCTTCCCTATCTCACAGCATCTTCGTCAGGTCAGAGAGCTGGAGCGGCTACAGAAAAACGGAAAGCCCTACTCACCTCCTGCTCCCATCTCCACTGCCGTCACAGCTGATGGTCAAGGTGATGCAGATGCAGCCAACAATTCTACATCCAGCAGGATCAATGTCCTGCTGGAGCTCAAGATTCAGCGTTTGGAGGCGGAGCTTGAAAACCACAACCAGGAGGCCAAGCGCAGCTACCAGGCTATGGAGGAGCAGTTCCACAAGGTCAAGGTAGACGCTGATGATTCACCTGTTTCAAAACATTCACCAAGACAGAAAAGAGCAGAACTGTGGAAGAAATGGTGTGTTTGTGTCTCTTTTGAGGTGCATTATGAGCAGCACATCTGTGCGTTGCAGCAGCGACTGGAAGCAGCAAACGTAGCAACAGAGCCGGATGGACATAGAGCTCAGGTTCAAAGTTTAGAAGAAGAGCTGCAGCGTGTGAGGAGAGGTCATCAGGAGAGAGAAAAGTCCCTCCAAGATGTGGTTGCGGCTCTGCAGCAGCAGCTCAAACACAAGGTCAGCAGGCTGATGTCATGGATCACAGCCCATGTTCACTCTATTCACACCATAAACTTGATGCTACATTCACAGGCCCGTTCCAGTCCAGCCCGACATGAACCCCACGCTGAAGCTGCCTTTCGGGTCCGGATAGAAAGGTTGAACCAGGAACTGAGTGCAAAGACAAGAACCATTCAGGAGCTGAGTCGCTCAGTGGACAGGTTAGAGAAGGAGAAGAGAAATGCACTGACTGTCTCCTCCAGCCAAACTGGAACAGAAAAGCAAAGGGCAGAGACGGGAGAGCAGCCGGGGGCAGCCAAAAAACACCCCTGCGGTCGTCCTGCAGCAGGAGAAACCTTTCCTGTAGCTGGCTACCAGAAGCCCTACAAGCCCACCGTTTTTGCAGGTACCAGTGTTTTCCATCCCTCATCAGCAGCACAGTGCTCCTTCTGCCACCTGCCAAACCTACAGCTGTGCTCTCCTTTACCTCGGCTGTCTGCAGACAGTCACATTTCAGATGTCATGCAGGAGAATGAAGCTCTGAGGGAGCGTCTGCAGCTCCTGGAGCTCCGCAGTGAACAGGAGAAGGAGGCGTTAAAGGAGGAAGTAGCTCAGGCCAGAGAGGAGCTGCTCAGGTAGAGTCCTGCTCAGCTGAACTAGGGTTGTCACAACTTACTGGGACCTTGAAATGGCTACGTCTCACTTGGCTCACATCTGGGATGTTTCAGGTTGCAGGAGTCCTGTTCAGAGCAGCGGCGTGCTGCCCAGGCTCTGCAGCACTCCTCTGCTCAGGTTGCAGTGTTGACCAACAGACTCCACACTCAGCAGGTATTGGCTCATGAATCCACCAACCTTCAGCAGGGAATCTGACCATTTCTTTCACGTTTCTTGCAGATAACAGTGAACATTCTGCAACAGCAGCTGGGGGAGCTGCAGGGAGCTAAAGATGGGCTGGAGATGTCCAGGAGAAGAGAAGATGCTCTGCAGCAGCAGGTGTGGTTCCAGTTCATGAACATACCCTCATTTCCGGTCTATAAGCCGCTACTTTTCCACAGGCGTGGAGCCCTGCGGCTTATATAACGGTGTGTATTTTTTTCCCCGCTCTCGAGCTTCGTGCCACCAAAAGAAATCTGACAATAAAATTACAGAAGCATCAGAGGGGGCCAATCAAACGCCCTCAAGCAACAGTACAGTCAGTGCTTTAGAGTCCTCATGTGGCGCCTCATACTCGGAGCACACACGCTCATCATGGGATGTAAAGGAGGAAATTCACTTGATGAAGCGTTTAAGTGAGATGTGACGGATGTGAGATGTGACGGATGTGAGATGTGACGGATGTGAGATGTGATGGATGTGGCTGGAACAGGAGGAAACAGCTGCTGGACGTAAGTCCTGAATCAATCGGTCCTAGTGAGACGTTGGAGTCGGCCGCGCCAAGAACCGTCTCTGCGACCACAAAAGCTTTCTGAGGAAAACAGGCCGATGGCCCAAACTTGAAAAGGTTCTTGAAAAATTCTGTGTAACATCTTTCTGTGTAAACGAGCAGCGGCATCAAGGTTTTAATGGTGAGTGAAACCAGACGGGCCAGTTAAGATTATGTAAAACATGGGGAATATGTGGAAAATCTGTGGTCCGGAGGGAGACACCTGCAGCTTACAAGTGTAAATTAGCGGTGCGGCTTATATTCAGGTGCCCCGGAATCTATGGTAGTTAAAATGTGCTTATGTCAAGGTCTTCTCTTTCCTATCCTCCTTTTAACCTGCAGCAGTCTGAGTTATGATGCAAACTAAAGTCTCCTCTTTTAGCTGGGCAGGCTCCTCAGGGAGCTGAAGGAGGCCAAAGACTGTCAGAGTCCAGAGGTAAAGCTCCTGTGCAGCCTGGAGAAGAAACTGGTCGACATGGAGCTCAGACACCAGAGTCGACAGAACCGGCATCTCCAGGTACGCTCAGGTCCTGCCGTCACGGCTCCAGTTTGAACCATTTGTAAGCTTCAGGGACTGGACTGGACTTTCTTGTAAACTGAGATGTGATGGATGTGACTGGAACAGGAGGAAACAGCTGCTGGCTGAGTGGTGTTCTAGCTTAGGTGTAAATCCTAGTGGGGGGGGGGGTGTTAACTGAGATGGACTGATATGGTGAGGAGAACAAGTGGACCTGAGGTAACCAATCAGATTGTTTCCCCAGCTGATCATGCTGATGTTTGCAGCTGCCACTAGACGGCGCTACTGTACCATGATTCAGTGTATGTAGACGGGCATGAAGGTGGAGGTCATGGATGGAGGTCATGCACCCGTTTGTGGCTGGTGGGAGTTTTCAATCAATTGATCAATCAGTCTTTATTTATATAGCGTCTGTTACAATCAAAACTGCCTCTAGGCGCTTTCCAGAATCCCAGGGCCTGACCCCCAACAAGCAAGAGTGGCAGAAAAAACTCCCCTTTAACAGGAAGAAACCTTGAGCAGGACCAGGCTCATGTAGGGGGACCCTCCTGCAGGCAGAGATCATAGAGATACATTAATTATAACAAACTGCTGGTGTAAGAGTAGAGTGGGTCATTAGGTCAGCATACAGCTATAAAGGCGGCGATACCTGTAGATGGGTACAGAGAGAGAGAGGGGGGAGAAGCAGAGAAACCACTGTTGCCTCCTGTTTAGTTAGGTCCCAGTGCAGATCTGGCTGCTTTGATCCGGACCAAATGAAAACCTACCGTAATTTCCGGACTATAATCTGCTACTTTTTTTCTACACTTTAAACACTGCGGTTTATTCTACGGTGCGGTTTATTTAGGTTTTTTTTCGTGGCGCACTATCACAACTATTGTGAATCAGTCATTTTTACTAACCTTCATCAACGTGGAAAATACTAGAAGAAAAGCATATGATGCGACTTTTAAGTTAAAAGCGATCACTCTGGCGGTTGAAGAAGGAACTCGAGCTGCCGCGCGTAATCTTGGCATTACGCGCGGCAGACAGAAGGCAAAAGCAATCGCCACCGCCATGAAAATCGAAGATTTTAGAGGTGGGCCATCGGGAGGTTTAGTTTGTTCATTGTTTGAGTAAAAAAGCATAAACAACGTAATTTGTGTGTAGCTGATACAAATGTATATTTCAAGGTAGCTACATTACAGACACCATTAGAAAAAAAGCATTTACCACTACAATATATTTGTTTATGTTGCTAAGTGGATTAAATGAAAAGAAAAGTTAAAAAATCCTGACGTGATAAAAATTAGATTTAAGGTCTCTGTATAAACATACAAGTGAAAAGAGTGGCTGTTGTTTCTTACCTGTCTGTCACTCGTCAGTGACCCGTCTCTTACGGTAATAAAAACATTTACCATACTGAATGTTTTCATTCTAATTTTTCATATTACTACGTGGGATACCTGCGGCTTAAAATCAGGTGCGGCTTGTATAAATACAAAACTGATTTTCTTTCTAAAATTAGATTATGTGGCTTTTAATCAGATGCGCTCTGTAGTCCAGAATTTTACGGTATGTGGTGCAAGATGGGGATTGTTGGCGTGAAAAGAACGTGGGAGTTCTCTTTCTTGGTGTGAGGATGAGGTGCCTGGGACCAGCAGAAGGTCTTTGAGGTGCAACGCCTATTTGAGGAGTTTCCTGCTTTGCCCAGACTGTAGCACCAAAGATGCTGAAACCAGTGAACACTGCTCCTCTGACCTGGACCATGTGGACCTCATGACTTTTCACTTCTTTTCTGGCAGGTGATTGATCGATCTTGGCCAACTTTTGAGTCTGACAAGCAGTCGCAGGTAGAGTGCTGGAGGCGTGTGGCCGAGGACCAAAGAAGACAGTTGGATGCTTTTCGTCAGGAGCTGGACTCCATCCTGGACATCCTCAGATACCTCCAGAGAGAAGGGGTGGTCCTCTCCTTCCCTGCGCCATCCACCCCCCCACCCCCACACACCACTGAATAAACCCACCTGCTCTCTTCTGTCTTTGTGCTGTGAAATGAGTAAATAAATATTTGAAATCAGTAACGTGTTAACGTGTTACTTCCCAGCCGCTTTGATTATTTATACTGTCCCCACAGTTTGTAGAGAAACCCCGAGCCAGACCCCATAATAAGCAACAGTGGCAGGAAAATCTGCCATTAACAGGAGGAAACCTTGAGCCAGACCCCATAATAAGCAACAGTGGCAGAAATGCAATATCTTATTTCATCTTTCTGATGTGGATCAATGTGTGACGGACAGAAATGTTCATGGTGTTTATATCTATCGATATAGGACACACTGAGCTTTTTCTAAATGTTGAACAGGTATAATAAAATTAAGTTAGAGCAACTGAGTGGGACCACAGACGCTTCAACAAGACAGGAAAGTCAGAAAGTGCTTTCAGTTGATGTGTCGTAGGCACATTGGGGGTAGATTTCTGATGACTTAATTGCTGACATAAATATTCAACTAAAAGATTAAATACAATTGGAGAAAAACATAACTAGCATTCCCACTAGCGCTGCTGTTACATTGGCTGGTTCTACAGAACGCTGTCTTTGATCTGCTCTGATGATGAACGGTTAAAACTTTTAAAGCCTGACAAAACCAGAAAGCCTTGTCAAAGCCTGACAAAAAAGGACATTAAAGGCACAACATCAAAGACTAAAGCTCTACTCCTAAACATAAATCCTAATATACTTAAACTATCTACTTGTGTTAGTGAAACAGCATAACAATATAACATAACAGAAGCTGCTAAAGTGATCTACATTTTAAACATAAAAGTAAGAACAGGAAGACCAATGGAGAAGATACAGGAAGAGAACAAAAAGCTGCTGAGGTCAGTGACGGAGCTTCAGCATGAAGTCAGGCAGCTAAAAGAACAGCTGGCTGAGAAGGACGAGCAGTTGAGCCGGAGCACCAAAAGGCGCCAGATAAAAACAGTGGCTCATATGGACACCCTGACCCAGCTGAACCAGGCAAGCCAAGACAAGTGCTCTGATCTGGAGGAGAAGTTGCGCAGTGGAACCAATGACAGCCACCAGAGTCCGGAACACGGAGACCACGTAGAGCTCTCCAAGAAAGAAGAGGCTCTGAAACTGCAATTCTCAGAAAAAGAACAGCAGATGGAGGCGTGGATGAGGCCGAGGCTCATTGGTGTGCAGGAAGAATTCCAGAGGAAGCTCTTGGAGGAGAGAGAGAAGGACCAGCGTGAGATGCGTGAGAGAGAGGAGAGGCTGAGACAGCAGCTTGAGAGAGGGATGAGGGAAGAGAGGGACGACTGCTTGAAGAAGCAGCTGACCACGGTGATCGAGTCCTGGCAGACCGAAGCTCAGCGGTGGAGAAACCACCAGTCAGAGCTGGAGGAGAAACTCCACGAACAAGAGACCCTGCGCAAACAGCAAGAGGAGGAAGAAAGCAGGAAACTGAGCGCGCTTCCAAGAGCAACTGCAGCAGCTTTGGGTAAGCAGCCGCAGATTTGTTTGTCCCGTCACTCCTGGTTTTGGTAGTTTAAATGTGTGGATGTGAAAACTAAAACCAATTCCTCCTTTCAACAGAACTACATTGAAAAGAAGGAGAAGAAGAAGAAGAAAGGAGTCTGGAGCAGGATTCTAAAATTTTGGAAAATGTGAACTCCAACACCTTTCCTTGCTTCCTTTTGAACTTGTCTCAGCTCCCTCCACCCGTTTCCACCCGTGAACATTTCATTTTTAATTTAGAAATACGACTGGGATGCATGTTTTGATCTACAGAAACATTTATTATTGTTACAAGACAAAAAGACCCACTGCTAATACTGAACATTTTGCATCAATACAAAATTTAAACATCAATTTGGACTCTTCCGAGCTGAAGAAGCTGCATCAACATCGAAACTATACTTGTGGAACACTCTGAACATTCTCACTGCTGTGGGTTTCATGTGATCATCTAACTCGGGATTTTGGTTGAAGGTTTTCCATGTTCGCAAAATAAGGTATATAAAAGTTTTCTTTCATGTTCTACCCCTCACCTGTGTGAATATTAAAAATGTAAGCATCCGTTTGGTTTCTGGTGGACCTGTGAAGCAGATTTTAGCTTGGAAGCTTTCCCACCTGCACTTGCACCTGCACGCGTCAAAACTGAAAGACATGCTAAGTGGGCGAAATACTGCAACGAGAAACAGCCATGACGGTTTTCGACTGGCATCAAGAGGTTAATCACACCGGTTTGAGCTTTTAATCAGATGCGCTCTGTAGTCCAGAATTTTACGGTATGTGGTGCAAGATGGGGATTGTTGGCGTGAAGAGAACGTGGGAGTTCTCTTTCTTGGTGTGAGGATGAGGTGCCTGGGACCAGCAGAAGGTCTTTGAGGTGCAACGCCTATTTGAGGAGTTTCCTGCTTTGCCCAGACTGTAGCACCAAAGATGCTGAAACCAGTGAACATTGCTCCTCTGACCTGGACCATGTGGACCTCATGACTTTTCACTCTTTTCTGGCAGGTGATTGATCGATCTTGGCCAACTTTTGAGTCTGACAAGCAGTCGCAGGTAGAGTGCTGGAGGCGTGTGGCCGAGGACCAAAGAAGACAGTTGGATGCTTTTCGTCAGGAGCTGGACTCCATCCTGGACATCCTCAGATACCTCCAGAGAGAGGGGGTGGTCCTCTCGTTCCCTGCGCCATCCACCCCCCACCCCCACACACCACTGAATAAACCCACCTGCTCTCTTCTGTCTTTGTGCTGTGAATGAGTGAGTAAATAAATATTTGAAATCAGTAACGTGTTAACGTGTTACTTCCCAGCCGCTTTGATTATTTATACTGTCCCCACAGTTTGTAGAGAAACCCTGAGCCAGACCCCATAATAAGCAACAGTGGCAGGAAAATCTGCCATTAACAGGAGGAAACCTTGAGCCAGACCCCATAATAAACAACAGTGGCAGAGATGCAATATCTTATTTCATCTTTCTGATGTGGATCAATGTGTGACGGACAGAAATGTTCATGGTGTTTATATCTATCGATGTAGAACACACTGAGCTTTTTCTAAATGTTGAACAGGTGTAATAAAATTAAGTTAGAGCAACTGAGTGGGACCACAGACGCTTCAACAAGACAGGAAAGTCAGAAAGTGCTTTCAGTTGATGTGTCGTAGGCACATTGGGGGTAGATTTCTGATGACTTAATTGCTGACATAAATATTCAACTAAAAGATTAAATACAATTGGAGAAAAACAAAACTAGCATTCCCACTAGCGCTGCTGTTACATTGGCTGGTTCTACAGAACGCTGTCTTTGATGCGCTCTGATGATGAACGGTTAAAACTTTTAAAGCCTGACAAAACCATAAAGCCTTGTCAAAGCCTGACAAAAAAGGACATTAAAGGCACAACACCAAAGACTAAAACTCTAGTCCTAAACATAAATCCTAATATACTTAAACTATCTACTTGTGTTAGTGAAACAGCATAACAGAATAACATAACAGAAGCTGCTAAAGCGATCTACATTTTAAACAAAAAAGTAAGAACAGGAAGACCAATGGAGAAGATACAGGAAGAGAACAAAAAGCTGCTGAGGTCAGTGACGGAGCTTCAGCATGAAGTCAGGCAGCTAAAAGAACAGCTGGCTGAGAAGGACGAGCAGTTGAGCCGGAGCACCGAAAGGCGCCAGATAAGAACAGTGGCTCATATGGACGCCCTGACCCAGCTGAACCAGGCAAGCCAAGACAAGTGCTCTGATCTGGAGGAGAAGTTGCGCAGTGGAACCAATGACAGCCACCAGAGTCCGGAGCACGGAGACCACGTAGAGCTCTCCAAGAAAGAAGAGGCTCTGAAACTGCAATTCTCAGAAAAAGAACAGCAGATGGAGGCGTGGATGAGGCAGAGGCTCATTGGCGTGCAGGAAGAATTCCAGAGGAAGCTCCTGGAGGAGAGAGAGAAGGACCAGCGTGAGATGCGTGAGAGAGAGGAGAGGCTGAGACAGCAGCTTGAGAGAGAGGGATGAGGGAAGAGAGGGACGACTGCTTGAAGAAGCAGCTGACCACGTTGATCGAGTCCTGGCAGACTGAAGCTCAGCGGTGGAGAAAACACCAGTCAGAGCTGGAGGAGAAACTCCACGAACAAGAGACCCTGCGCAAACAGCAAGAGGAGGAGAGAAAGCAGGAAACTGAGCGCTTCCAAGAGCAACTGCAGCAGCTTTGGGTAAGCAGCCGCAGATTTGTTTGTCCCGTCACTCCTGGTTTTGGAAGTTTAAATGTGTGGATGTGAAAACTAAAACCAATTCCTCCTTTCAACAGAACTACATTGAAAAGAAGGAGAAGAAGAAGAAGAAAGGAGTCTGGAGCAGGATTCTAAAATTTTGGAAAATGTGAACTCCAACACCTTTCCTTGCTTCCTTTTGAACTTGTCTCAGCTCCCTCCACCCGTTTCCACCCGTGAACATTTCATTTTTATTTAGAAATACGACTGGGATGCATGTTTTGATCTACAGAAACATTTATTATTGTTACAAGACAAAAAGACCCACTGCTAATACTGAACATTTTGCATCAATACAAAATTTAAACATCAATTTGGACTCTTCCGAGCTGAAGAAGCTGCATCAACATCGAAACTATACTTGTGGAACACTCTGAACATTCTCACTGCTGTGGGTTTCATGTGATCATCTAACTCGGGATTTTGGTTGAAGGTTTTCCATGTTCGCAAAATAAGGTATATAAAAGTTTTCTTTCATGTTCTACCCCTCACCTGTGTGAATATTAAAAATGTAAGCATCCGTTTGGTTTCTGGTGGACCTGTGGAGCAGATTTTAGCTTGGAAGCTTCCCACCTGCACTTGCACCTGCACGCGTCAAAACTGAAAGACATGCTAAGTGGGCGAAATACTGCAACGAGAAACAGCCATGACGGTTTTCGACTGGCATCAAGAGGTTAATCACACCGGTTTGAGCTTTTTATCCCATAAACCTGCTGCCTGTACTGGACAACGTGCATGCAGGTGTGTGACGTACGTGTTACAGCTTTGAAAATAACTGGTATCACGAGAACTGAAACCATTTCTTCTTCTCCATCTGCCACTTTTAGCAGTGTACACAAAAGGGATTCAATTGTAATTTAAGCACTGCTGGACATTTTAAAAAAAAAGCTTGTGCGTTTGAGTCCACGTGTGCACGTTCGAACCCAGCTTTGCCCTGCGCACCTCGCACGGTGACATGGGCCTCAGCTTCCTCTCAGCTTTGATTTCCTCCAGGATGCGTTGGTGCAGCGTGGGAGGAGGCTGCGTCTGAGGCTTCAGTTTGCGAGCAGACACCTGCGACAGGGATCACGTGCACAATGTTGCAGAATGAGCAGAGCGGAAATCGATTACTGACGTCATCCACAAACAGCAGACGAGAAGAGCGCCACAGGCTGCGTCTGTCATCGGATTTGTATCAACAAGCAACCCAAGAAAGTTAAAAGTGACAGTTTCTTCTTTTTAAAGGGAAGCTTAGAGGGTTGAGTGGAGGTCTTGAGCGGATGAATTCCAGGATAACTTCATGGGCGCTCTCCTTCAGCCGAGGAGGGATGTCTCCATTCACCTTGACAACACAACAGAAATGCAATATCTTATTTCATCTTTCTGATGTGGATCAATGTGTGACGGACAGAAATGTTCATGGTGTTTATATCTATCGATATAGGACACACTGAGCTTTTTCTAAATGTTGAACAGGTGTAATAAAATTAATAGTTAGAGCAACTGAGTGGGACCACAGACGCTTCAACAAGACAGGAAAGTCAGAAAGTGCATCAGTTGATGTGTCGTAGGCACATTGGGGGTAGATTTCTGATGACTTAATTGCTGACATAAATATTCAACTAAAAGACTAAATACAATTGGAGAAAAACAAAACGAGCATTCCCACTAGCGCTGCTGTTACATTGGCTGGTTCTACAGAACACTGTCTTTGATCTGCTCTGATGATGAACGGTTAAAACTTTTAAAGCCTGACAAAACCATAAAGCCTTGTCAAAGCCTGACAAAAAAGGACATTAAAGGCACAACATCAAAGACTAAAGCTCTACTCCTAAACATAAATCCTAATATACTTAAACTATCTACTTGTGTTAGTGAAACAGCATAACAGAATAACATAACAGAAGCTGCTAAAGTGATCTACATTTTAAACAAAAAAGTAAGAACAGGAAGACCAATGGAGAAGATACAGGAAGAGAACAAAAAGCTGCTGAGGTCAGTGACGGAGCTTCAGCATGAAGTCAGGCAGCTAAAAGAACAGCTGGCTGAGAAGGACGAGCAGTTGAGCCGGAGCACCAAAAGGCGCCAGATAAGAACAGTGGCTCATATGGACACCCTGACCCAGCTGAACCAGGCAAGGGCTGATCTCACAGTCAGCCAAGACAAGTGCTCTGATCTGGAGGAGAAGTTGCGCAGTGGAACCAATGACAGCCACCAGAGTCCGGAGCACGGAGACCACGTAGAGCTCTCCAAGAAAGAAGAGGCTCTGAACCTGCAATTCTCAGAAAAAGAACAGCAGATGGAGGCGTGGATGAGGCAGAGGCTCATTGGCCTGCAGGAAGAATTCCAGAGGAAGCTCCTGGAGGAGAGAGAGAAGGACCAGCGTGAGATGCGTGAGAGAGAGGAGAGGCTGAGACAGCAGCTTGAGAGAGGGATGAGGGAAGAGAGGGACGACTGCTTGAAGAAGCTGACCACATTGATCGAGTCCTGGCAGACCGAAGCTCAGCGGTGGAGAAAACACCAGTCAGAGCTGGAGGAGAAACTCCAGGAACAAGAGACCCTGCGCAAACAGCAAGAGGAGGAGAGGAAGCAGGAAACTGAGCGCTTCCAAGAGAACTTCCAGCAGCTTTGGGTAAGCAGCCGCAGATTTGTTTGTCCCGTCACTCCTGGTTTTGGAAGTTTAAATGTGTGGATGTGAAAACTAAAACCAATTCCTCCTTTCATCAGAACTACATTGAAAAGAAGGAGAAAAAGAAGAAGAAGAAAGGGGTCTGGAGCAGGATTCTAAAATTTTGGAAAAAGTGAACTCCAACTCTTTTCCTTGCTTCCTGCCCTCAGTAGTTTTCCACTCTACCTGTCAGCCACTCCCACCTCATCAGGCCAACTCCACTCACCTGTCAGCTCCGCTGCAGCTCATCCCAGACCTGCCTGTCTTCATCCTGCCTCCCTCGCCTGTTCCCCAGGAAACCTGCCTGCTTCCTGTCTCCGACCACGCACTCTGCCTCCGTGGCTCCAGCTATAATCTGCTTCCCCGGCTTCGACTCCTGTGCCTGGCCTCGACTCGTCTGCCGCTCGCCCTCATCGGTACCTCTGCCTTGCCGCCCGGCTCTGGACCCCTCCCCTCGGCCGTTCCACCAAGAGTAAACCCATTCCCTTCCCCTAATCCTAAACCCAGAGACTCCTTTTGGGCCACTGGTCTGAAGAAGACTGTTTCCTGAAATCACGGGGCTTCATAAATGCAGAAGTTGTCCTGGAAAAAATGTTCTATTTATCAAATGGCTTTTAGTTTTTGGGGATTTTTTTATGCTGAAGTAATTCACAACATAATTGTGGGATCCTAAAATGAGTTGTTCCATTAATATTGTAATTCAATAATTTCAGACTGCTCAAATGATCTGCATCCTTATTTAAAAATGTAAAAAATGCAAACACTCTTTGAATCCAGCAGAAGATGTAGGTGTTCACACCCCCATGTGCATCTGCTTTCATTTATTTTATGCATTCTGTCATTTTTGCCGTTAAAATTAAAATACATTAATATTTTATTGCGCTAGCCATTTTACCATTCAATCAGTGCATCCTTTTAAGTCCATCTCCAGCAAAATAAACAATTATCACAGAGATTCACTGAACATTGAAGGGATAAAAAGGTCACATGATCCTAATTTTAAAAACATTCCACTCTCATTTGTTACTTCCAGGATGGATTTTTAATTCTTTATTATCAGGGTGTCCAACAACTCTTTAAGAAGCCTCCAGCTGATCCAAAATGCTGCAGCCAGAGTTCTGACAGGTATTGACAAAAGAGATCACATGACTCCTGTAATGGCGTCTCTTCATTGGCTGCCCGTTAAATTTAGAAAATTTTTTAAAACCCTTCTTCTGACCTACAAGGTCCTCAGAGGCCTCGCTCCATCCTACCTGGAGGAGCTAGTGACACCTTACCAGCCCAATAGACCGCTCCGCTCTCAGAATGCTGGTCTACTTGTGGTTCCCAGAGTCTCATAGGAGTAGAATGGGGAGCAGAGCATTTAGCTACCCGGCCCCCCTGCTATGGAACCAGCTCCCTGTCCAGGTACAGGAGGTGGACTCCATCTCTACCTTTAAGATCAGACTTAAAACCTTCCTCTTTGAAAAAGCTTATTGTCACTAATTCTGTAGCTCCAGTTATTATCATAGATAGACAAATTACCATACTTAGGGGGTCGTCTAATCATTAGGTCACATCTTAGCTGTGCTGTTATAGGCCAAGGCTGCCGGGGGTCCAGAAACATGATCACCTGACAGGCCTCTGTCCCCCCACTGGGTCATGGTTTCCTCTCCTCTCCTCTCCTCTCCTCTCCTCTCCTCTCCTCTCTCTCCTCCTCTCCTCTCCTCCCCCCTCCTCTCTCTCTACCCCCCTCCCCATCAGCAGGAGGGTCCTCCTACATGAGTCTGGTCCTGCTCAAGGTTTCTTCCTGTTAAAGGGGAGTTTTTCCTTGCCACTGTTGCTTGTCTGGGATTCTGGAAAGTGCCTTGAAACAATTTTGATTGTAAAAGACGCTATATAAATAAAGATTGATTTGATTTGAGTAAGCCTAATGAAATACTTGCTATATAGAAGAATTGAATACACTGAAACAATCTATCATAAAACATAGTTAGCCATGGCCCAAATGTGACACAGACAACGGAATGATCACAAGGTTTGAACGTTTTTTTTTCAGTTCAGACCAATACAATACAGATAGAACACAAGATGTAGCATGATTTTAGCTATCCCCTATTACTGTTAGGATGTGGAGGTCAGCTTTGTTGTTGCTTCTCACCTGGATCCAGTCTGCTCTCGTTTGGGCTACACCTGCACGATTTGCTTGGTACGCCTTATGTTTTGAATAAAACCTTTTGGAAAGGAGTTTTCTGGTCGTGGGTTCAGAGTCCTGTTGGGCTTCTGCCTTAACAATTGCAAAACTTCCTCATTATGCTGTGTTGCTGCGCACCATAATGTGTTTTGCAAACTATAAAATGGTAAAGTGAAATTGTTCCTTTACATGACTGACTTTCATATTTTCCATCAAAAATATGTTTTGGATCTATTATTGAAACAATTTATTATAGCAAATTCTTACATATTATACCAACTATGCACCGTATATTCCCCAGCATCATCATTTCAGGGCTCTTCTTTACCCCTCCATTTTGGTTATATAAATAGTTGAAAAGAACTGATCCTAGAGTGTCACATTTTTACTTTCAAGTTATTTGAAAAGAAAATATCTTGTCAAGAAAAACGATATTTTATATATGGAAAATAATCCCAATAATTCCAAAAATACAAACTCTTATATTTTCTCATTATTTAGACACTGAATTAAGGATTCAACAGATTAATCAGAGCTGGTGAATAACATCATATTCTGATGTTGGGTGTGTCTTCTGCAGAGACATGTATGTGCTGTTCTCATTCTTTGCTCTTGTCTTTTGTCCTGCTTTCCTGTAGGACAGCAGAGGGATGGTGAACTTCCAGCATTTACAGATTTCAAAAGCAAAAAAAACCCCAAAGGTGCAAACTCACCACAGTCTCAGGACACAGATGACAGAGACAACACCGATGATAAGAGCCACAGCAGTGACAGACCAGGGGAGCACACTGCCAGAGTCACTACACTGCACAGCACCTGTCAAAGACAGCAAATAATTCACTATCTAATTCCTTTATCACATATAAATTCTCAATTCTTTATTCAGAGTTTGACATAGTGATTAATGATAATGTGTCTGCAGTTTCTGAGATAGCGTATTTTCACGACCATAAGGAGCACTGTAATAAAAGGCGCAGTCTCAGTTATGGGTGTGCTATTTCTTATTTAAAACATACATAAGGCGCACCGTATTATTAGGCGCATGCTTGAAACATACAGTAAAAATAACAACGGAAGTAAAACAGTGAGTTTCGACACATTTATTGAACAAAATATTCATTCTTCCGCCACAAAACCATCAAAGTTTTCATCTTCTGTATCTGAATTAAACAGCTGCACTATTTCAATGTCCAACATCCCGAATTCCTCTTCTTAATCATCTGAATCAGACTCACCGACCGGTTCCGGTTCAGCGTTGATTTTGCTCTTACAATACATGAAGACGGTATCATAGCCCATGCGTCTACAATCCACCCGCATATGATGGCATAACTTGCCCGCCGCTGCCTCATAGTCTTTGTAAAGGAGTGTTTGCCTTCCGTCATCCAGCGCTCTGTCCGTTTCCATGGCAGCCGAGAACCACGGTGAACGGCGACTTTGCGTGCCCCGTTGTGCGTATCGCCACCGTGCTGGTCCTTTTTCTCCACTTTGTGGGTCAAAGGGATGTCAAAAGTCAGAGGGATCTCATCCATGTTGGTGATGTGGCTGGGCGCGGTTATCTTGTGGCGGCAGTAGGTGCGGAAGATGGCCGCCCTCTACTGGTTAGGGTTAGGGAAGATGGCCGCCCTCTACTGGTTAGGGTTAGGGAAGGTGGCCGCCCTCTCCTGGTTAGGGTTAGGGAAGATGGCCGCCCTCTCCTGGTTAGGGTTAGGGAAGATGGCCGCCCTCTCCTGGTTAGGGAAGATGGCCACCCTCTCCTGGTTAGGGTTAGGGAAGATGGCCGCCCTCTCCTGGTTAGGGAAGATGGCCACCCTCTCCTGGTAATCTGCGGGCAGCCGCTGCGCAACAGTTGTCCTTGCGCGTATGGAGAGATGCCGCCTCATGAAGCGAAAACACTACGATTGCTCGATTGCCATTTTCAGCCGCATATTCGATGGCCTGCAGTTTAAAGTAAGCCTCATTCATACGCGTCTCGCTTGACTGCCGCCATTTTAGGGGATCCTTACGCATAGGTGTGCCGCTAATCGATTGGCGGAGCATTTACCGTAGTGCACCCACCAAAGGCGCACAGCAGATTTTGGAACTCAGTCCACACAAGGCGCACCATATTATAAGGGGCACCATCGATTTTTGAGAAAATCTCAGTGTTTTAGGTGTGCCTTATAGTCGTGAAAATACGGTAATCAGTATGAGAATTATGATACAGTGGGACCTCTACTTACGAACGTCTCTACATGCGGAATTTTCAGGTTACGCAACGTCTCAACGGGAAAATATTTCCTCTTGTTACGAAAGAAATTTCAGGATATGAAAGGCAAAAATACGCTACCGCTGCTACTCGCAGCTCGCGGAGTTTAGCGAACGCAAACATGCTTGTAGCTGCTCTGCCATTGGCTATCGCCTAGCATCTTCCTCTCATCCCATTGGCTAGGAGGGACGTCCATATGTAAAAGTTTGTGTGTATCCCAGCGTCGCCTTCGTTTAACTTTTATTTGTTGTGGGTGTTCATATGTTTGTCCATTAGATGGAGGTGTTATCACAAGTGTTAACGTTTGTTGCTAGTAATGACGGCTAATGTAAGATTAGCCTGTCATAAAGTTCATTTTGTTCCTGGAGAAGCCTTGCACTGAATTCCTACATTTATTGTGTGGTAATCTAATTTTAACATGTATTTGTAATGCGGACTCTGCACCGGTCCGTAGTGGTGAAGAGAGAGCTGAGCCGAAAGGCGAAGCTCTCGATTTACCGGTCGATCTTCGTTCCTACCCTCACCTATGGTCATGAGCTTTGGGTAATGACCGAAAGAACAAGAACACGGGTACAAGCGGCCGAAATGAGCTTCCTCCGTAGGGTGGCTGGGCTCTCCCCTAGAGAGGGGGAGAAGCTCTGCCATCCGGGAGAAGCTCGGAGTAGAGCCGCTGCTCCTCCGCGTTGAGAGGAGCCAGATGAGGTGGCTTGGGCATCTAGTTAGGATGCCCCCTGGATGCCTCCCTGGTGAGGTGTTCAGGGCATGTCCCTCTGGTAGGAGACCCCCGGGAAGCCCCAGGACACGTTGGAGAGACTATGTCTCTCGACTGGTCTGGGAACGCCTGGGGATCCCTCCGGATGAGCTAGAGGAAGTAGCTGGGGAGAAGGAAGTCTGGGCTTCTCTCCTTAGGCTGCTGCCCCCGCGACCCGACCCCGGATAAGCGGTAGAGAATGGATGGATGGATGGATGGATGGATGGTATTTGTTACATGTTTTGAGGCATTTTTATGATTTATTAAAAAAAATGATGTCCGAATTTTTGGGGGCTTGGAACAGATTTGGGCATTTACATGGAAAACGCGTCTCTATTTACGTAATTTTCAGGTTACAAAACAACTTCCGGAACCAATTAATTATTAACCAATTAGCTCCTCAAAGGAGGTTATGTGACACCTGCTGTTTCTTTGGTTTTTAGTAACTCCAAAAGCTATAAACAGATTTTGATTAAATGTCCCTCAAAGGAAGGGCCATAGAAGAGCCCATTAAAGTATTTGAGTAATGCTGTAGTTGGGTGGTCTAGAAGGAGAATATTGTGACAAGATATAAAAGTATGCCTTCGTAAGTATTTCATCACAACCACCACAATCAGGTCTGAATCAAATACCTGTGGAAGACCTAGGCTTAATATTTTAAAAATAATTTAGATTTACTTACAAATCACTTTTATGTCAACTTTTTCCATCAGGGTCGTATTGAGATGCTTTGCTGTACAAATGTATTGGCCGGAATCTTTGGTTTTTACATTTGAAAGAGAAAAACTTGCCATCCCATCCCTTTGTTCCAGCTGGAAGCTCCTGCTGTTATTATTACTTCCACAGAAATCGTTGGAATTGATTTGCAAAAATGTCTCTGTTGTTTCTGGAGATTTTGTCCATGTGAGGACAGAGGGAGGGAAACTATCAAGACTACAAGTTAGATTCAGAGTCTCACCCTCCCTTATAATTAAAGCCCCCGATACTTTGATTTCTTTAACATCTGAAAAGCAGAATCACAGCATTATTCTCACTCGAGTTATAGAAATTAATTTACTTTTTGGCAGAAACTAAAAGCAAAGAGGAAAACTACTCACATGTCACATTCAGAGTAACAGTCTCAAGTGTTGTAATGTTGTTGCTGTAGCGAACTGCACAGGTGACATTGGCGTCATGAGATTCAGCCAATGAGTTGAAGGTCAAAGTTGAGCTCATTTTCCATGTGCCCTCAGTCATCTTCTCAACAGATATGCTTTCTGTGAAGCGAAACTCCTCCTTTCCTCCTTCTGTCCACGTCCAGGTGATTTTAGGACCAGATCCAGAGCAGAGACCAGGAGCCGTGCAGGTCAGCGAGCCCTGTTGGCCCTCGGTCAGAGGAGGAACCGTCACTGTGGGCTTCTGGCTCAGAGCTGATCAGAGAGAAAAACATGTGGAATCCATCAACGCCTGAGTTTTAAGATAATGTTTGCATAATTTTAGATTACTTGGAAACATTTCCCAGAAGCGTTTTTAATTCTTAGTCGTTTCAGAAAGGACTGCAGCTCCTACTCGCAGCCCCTAGGGGTCAGCAACGCTCAAGCGGTTTTATGCAGGTAAGTTTTGAACATTTTAAATCTATTGCATCTGGATGAAGCCATACAGGATATGTTGCAATATATTAGGCACTTTAATACTTATTCTGTGAGAACTACAGACTTGGTGATGGTAAATCAACTTGACAGATTATGTAATTCCACTTGGAAAGAATAAAGAAAGATACAAACTAATGTGCCATTTAAATGTGAGAAGTGTTTTTGTGCTGCAGACATCAGACTCCTACCTTTAGCAGAAACAAATGCCCTTACTGGAAACGTAAATCCTTCTTGATTCCCATAATAATTCACACCATTGAGTTTGAGCTGATAGGATCCAGAGTCTGACTCTGTCAAGTCATTGACAATGATGCTGCAGTTTTCGAGACTCAAATCAGGCTCAAGCAGCGACACTCGTTCTCTGAACCCGTCTTGAACTTTAGTCTGTTCAGATGGAATATGATATCTGATTCAGCACACTTTGATTTGGAGGCATCACATTTGAACCAAACCATATTCTGGGGTGTGAAAGAAAACGGTGTGCTGAAAGAACATGGTATCACAACGCATAGTCCAGCCTCGGCTTTTATCTCCTCTTCAGGGAAAGAGACACAGAATCCAACATACCATCTTTCCCTCAACATCACTGATGAACCTGTCAAATTGAGACACCAGTGCAGAAGATACTTAAATTCTCATAAAATTATTACATTTAAAATTCCAAAAAGTTACTTTAAATAAATGAAACACATTTAGGGTGGTTTATTACAAACATACTAAATAAAATGATTTTGACCTAAAACTTAGTATGTGAGTACTTTAAGTACTTTAAACCATCTGAAAATTTCAAATGCCTTTTAAATGTCCTCAACAGCAATGCTTACCTGTGTCTGTGTTCGCAAGGACAAGCAGAATGATCCAGGTGAGAACTGCCATTCTTTGACTTTATTTTCTCTTCTGTGGGACAAATGTTGCATTAAAATGTTCCAGTAGTTTAAGCATAAGAAACCCAAAAAGCAAACCCAGAAACTAATAGTGCTCCAAAGAGGATGTTGCAGTTTCAGATTCAGATTCAAAATCCGCAGTTCACTGCTGTGCTAACCATGCATGAGTACATTGTGCATGTGTGTGAGCGTGTGTGTGTGTGTGTGTGTGGTGTCTTCCTATGCCACAAGTCTCTGAAAATTCAGTGATATTTTATTTTGTTATGTTATGTTGTTACATTATGTTATATAACAACATGTTGTTATATAACATAACATGTTATGTTATGTTGTAGGGGGACCCTCCTGCCATCAGCACTGATGATGTTATTCTTGTATAGTTTCTCTGCCCCCCCCCCACCCCCTCTGTATCCATCAACAGGTCTAGCAGTATGCTGGCCTGCCGACCTTCAACCCTGCTGACCCACTCTTATACCAGCAGCTTCTACTATTAATGTATCTCTATGATCTCTGCCTCCCTCTCTCCCTCTCCTCCTCTCCTCTCCTCTCCTCTCCTCTCCTCTCCTCCTCTCCTCTCCTCTCCTCTCCTCTCCTCTACTCTACTCTCCTCTACTCTACTCTACCCAGCCCCCCATCAGCAGGAGGGTCCCCCCTCATGAGCCTGGTCCTGCTCAAGGTTTCTTCCTGTTAAAGGGGAGTTTTTCCTGCCACTGTTGCTTGTGTGGGGGTCAGGCCCTGGGATTCTGGAAAGTGCCTAGAAACAATTTTGATTGTAAGAGACGCTATATAAATAAAAATTTATTGATTGATTGTTATATTATGTTATGTTATGTTATGTTCTATAACTTTTTTACAGTCCAAAAGAATACACTGGAGTTATTCCTCTCACCAACTATCTTCTAATGTTTCTGCTGAACATTTTGGTTTTGTGAAATAACAAAGTTGAGGAAGTGCAACCGTTCTATCTTAAAATGGCCTAAAAGCCTTTAACAAAAAAAATCCCATAGAAACTTACTTCCATAGGTAAAGAACAAGTAATTTTTATATATATTTTTTAAGTGATGCACTTTAGTTTAGGCACTTAAACAGGTAATAATAAATGTGACATTTTCAGTTAAGATTTGATAACAGACATGAAAACGTTATTAGAATGTATATATATGATTTAATAAAGTTGACACACTCAAGGTGTGTTCCCTGAGTCAGCCATCTGTTTCACTTAGACTACCAGTTTGAGACTTTTGATTTTGTTTTGAACAGAATAGTTAACATTAACTAGCCTTAACCAGCCCAATAATCATCGATAATTACTTGTTTTTCGAGAGTTATAGCATTTATTATATAATCCTAGAATTAATAAGAAAAATAAATAAATAAATGTGCAATTTACCAAGAGACCTGACCTCATAGTGTGGAGTGTTTATGAAGCTATTGAAGGTTTACCTTGAAGACAGGAAAAATAATTGATTAATCAACATTTTGAAGCCTGTTTTTTACTTTTCATTCTTAATTTGTAGGTTGACCTTAGAACAAATAAAGTGGCATACAGGTTTGTGGTTTTAAAAACAAGTACACTAAGAGAAGCCAACAATGATGCAGAAATCTGCTGCCCTCAGTAAAAATGCTAAAGTACAGAGCTAAATAAATAAGAAATTGTCACTAATACACCAAGAAAAGAATATCCAAAATTAAGGTCCCTTAATGTGTTAATGTGTGACTGTTCACACATGAACACAAACAGCATTTTAGCAACTATTAGTTTACCAACTATACACCGTATATTTCCCAGCATCATCATTTCAGGGCTCTTCTTTACCCCTCCATTTTGGTTATGTAAATAGTTGAAAAGAACTGATCCTAGAGTGTCACATTTTTACTTTCAAGTTATTTGAAAAGAAAATATCTTGTCAAGAAAAACGATATTTTATATATGGAAAATAATCCCAATAATTCCAAAAATACAAACTGTTATATGTTCTGATTATTTAGACACTGAATTAAGGATTCAACAGATTAATCACAGCTGGTGAATAACATCATATTCTGATGTTGGGTGTGTCTTCTGCAGAGACATGTATGTGCTGTTCTCATTCTTTGCTCTTGTCTTTTGTCCTGCTTTCCTGTAGGACAGCAGAGGGATGGTGAACTTCCAGCATTTACAGATTTCAAAAGCAAAAAAAAACCCCCAAAGGTGCAACCTCACCACAGTCTCAGGACACAGATGACAGAGACAACACCGATGATAAGAGCCACAGTAGTGACAGACCAGGGGAGCGCAGTGACAGACCAGGGGAGCGCACTGCCAGAGTCACTACACTGCACAGCACCTGTCAAAGACGGCAAATAATTCACTATCTAATTCCTTTATCACATTAAATTCTCAATTCTTTATTTAGAGTTTGACATAGTGATTAATGATAATGTGTCTGCAGTTTCTGAGATAGCGTATTTTCACGACCATAAGGAGCACTGTATTAAAAGGCGCAGTCTCAGTTATGGGTGCTATTTCTGTATTTAAAACATACATAAGGCGCACCGTATTATTAGGCGCATGCTGAAACATACAGTAAAAAATAACAACGGAAGTAAAACAGTGAGTTTCGACACATTTATTGAACAAAATATTCATTCTTCCGCCACAAAACCATCAAAGTTTTCATCTTCTGTATCTGAATTAAACAGCTGCGCTATTTCAATGTCCAACATCCCGAATTCCTCTTCTTAATCATCTGAATCAGACTCACCGTCTGGTTGATGGCGCCTTTTGTGAAAGCTCTTACAATACATGAAGACGGTATCATAGCCCATGCGTCTACAATCCACCCGCATATGATGGCATAACTTGCCCGCCGCTGCCTCATAGTCTTTGTGAAGGAGTGTTTGCCTTCCGTCATCCAGCGCTCTGTCCGTTTCCATGGCAGCCGAGAACCACGGTGAACAATGACTTCTCGTGCCCCGTTGTGCGTATCGCCACCGTGCTGGTCCTTTTTCTCCACTTTGTGGGTCAAAGGGATGTCAAAAGTCAGAGGGATCTCATCCATGTTGGTGATGTGGCTGGGCGCGGTTATCTTGTGGCGGCAGTAGGTGCGGAAGATGGCCACCCTCTCCTGGTTAGGGTTAGGGAAGATGGCCACCCTCTCCTGGTTAGGGTTAGGGTTAGGGAAGATGGCCACCCTCTCCTGGTTAGGGTTAGGGTTATGGAAGATGGCCACCCTCTCCTGGTTAGGGTTAGGGTTAGGGAAGATGGCCGCTCTCTCCTGGTTAGGGTTAGGGAAGATGGCCACCCTCTCCTGGTTAGGGTTAGGGTTAGGGAAGATGGCCACCCTCTCCTGGTTAGGGTTAGGGAAGATGGCCACCCTCTCCTGGTTAGGGTTAGGGAAGATGGCCGCCCTCTCCTGGTTAGGGTTAGGGTTATGGAAGATGGCCGCCCTCTCCTGGTTAGGGTTAGGGAAGATGGCCACCCTCTCCTGGTTAGGGTTAGGGTTACGTAAGATGGCCGCCCTCTCCTGGTTACGGTTAGGGAAGATGGCCGCCCTCTCCTGGTTAGGGTTAGGGAAGATGGCCACCCTCTCCTGGTTAGGGTTAGGGTTAGGGAAGATGGCCGCCCTCTCCTGGTTAGCGTTAGGGAAGATGGCCGCCCTCTCCTGGTTAGGGTTAGGGTTATGGAAGATGGCCGCCCTCTCCTGGTTAGGGTTAGGGAAGATGGCCACCCTCTCCTGGTTAGGGTTAGGGTTAGGGAAGATGGCCAACCTCTCCTGGTTAGGGTTAGGGTTAGGGAAGATGGCCGCTCTCTCCTGGTTAGGGTTAGGGAAGATGGCCACCCTCTCCTGGTTAGGGTTAGGGTTAGGGAAGATGGCCACCCTCTCCTGGTTAGGGTTAGGGAAGATGGCCACCCTCTCCTGGTTAGGGTTAGGGAAGATGGCCGCCCTCTCCTGGTTAGGGTTAGGGTTAGGGAAGATGGCCGCCCTCTGCTGGTTAGGGTTAGGGTTAGGGAAGATGGCCGCCCTCTCCTGGTTAGGGTTAGGGTTAGGGAAGATGGCCACCCTCTCCTGGTTAGGGTTAGGGTTAGGGAAGATGGCCACCCTCTCCTCGTTAGGGTTAGGGAAGATGGCCGCCCTCTCCAGGTTAGGGTTAGGGTTAGGGAAGATGGCCACCCTCTCCTGGTTAGGGTTAGGGTTAGGGAAGATGGTCGCCCTCTCCTGGTTAGGGTTAGGGTTAGGGTTAGGGAAGATGGCCACCCTCTCCTGGTTAGGGTTAGGGTTATGGTTAGGGAAGATGGCCACCCTCTCCTGGTTAGGGTTAGGGTTAGGGAAGATGGCCGCCCTCTCCTGGTTAGGGTTAGGGTTAGGGAAGATGGCCGCCCTCTCCAGGTTAGGGTTAGGGAAGATGGCCGCCCTCTCCTGGTTAGGGTTAGGGTTAGGGTTAGGAAGATGGCCACCCTCTCCTGGTTAGGGTTAGGTTTAGGGAAGATGGCCACCCTCTCCTGGTTAGGGTTAGGGTTAGGGAAGATGGTCGCCCTCTCCTGGTTAGGGTTAGGGTTAGGGTTAGGGAAGATGGCCACCCTCTCCTGGTTAGGGTTAGGGTTAGGTTTAGGGAAGATGGCCACCCTCTCCTGGTTAGGGTTAGGGTTAGGGAAGATGGCCGCCCTCTCCTGGTTAGGGTTAGGGTTAGGGAAGATGGCCACCCTCTCCTGGTAATCCGCAGGCAGCTGCTGCGCAACAGTTGTCCTTGCGCGTATGGAGAGATGCCGCCTCCTCATAAAGCGAAAACACTACGATTGCTCGATTGCCATTTTCAGCCGCATATTCGATGGCCTGCAGTTTAAAGTAAGCCTCGTTCATACGTGTCTCGCTTGACCGGTGCCATTTTAGGGGTTCCTTACGCGCAGGTGTGCCGCTAATCGATTGGTGGAGCGTTTACCGTCGTGCACCCACCAAAGGCGCACAGCAGATTTTGGAACTCAGTCCACACAAGGCGCACCATATTATAAGGCGCACCGTCGATTTTTGAGAAAATCTCAGTGTTTTAGGTGCACCTTATAGTCGTGAAAATATGGTAATCAGTATGACAATTATGATACAGTGGGACCTCTACTTACGAATGTCTCTACATGCGGAATTTTCAGGTTACGAAACGTCTCAACGGGAAAATATTTCCTCTTGTTACGAAAGAAATTTCAGGATATGAAAGGCAAAAATACGCTACCACTGCTACTCGCAGCTCGCGGAGTTTAGCGAAAGCGAACATGCTAGTAGCTGCTCTGCCATTGGCTATCGCCTAGCATTTTCCTGTCATCCCATTGGCTAGGAGGGACGTCAATATGTACAAGTTTGTGTGTATCCCAGCGTCGCCTTCGTTTAACTTTTATTTGTTGTGGGTGTTCGTATGTTTGTCCATTAGATGGCGGTGTTATCACAAGTGTAAACGTTTGTTGCTAGTAATGACGGCTAATGTAAGATTAGCCTGTAATAAAGTTCATTTTGTTCCTGGAGAAGCCTTGCACTGAATTCCTACATTTATTGTGCGGTAATCTAATTGTAACATGTATTTGTTACATGTTTTGAGGCATTTTTATGATTTATAAAAAAAATTATGTCCGAATATTTGGGTGCTTGGAACAGATTAGGGCATTTACATGGAAAACGCGTCTCTACTTATGTAACTTTCAGGTTACAAAACAACTTCTGGAACCAATTAATTATTAACCAATTAGCTCCTCAAAGGAGGTTATGTGACACCTGCTGTTTCTGTTAGTAACTACAAAGTCTATAAACGGATTTTGATTAAATGTCCCTCAAAGGAAGGGCCATAGAAGAGCCCATTAAAGTATTTGAGTAATGCTGTAGTTGGGTGGTCTAGAAGGAGAATATTGTGACAAGGAATAAAAGTATGCCTTCGTAAGTATTTCATCACAACCACCACAATCATGTCTGAATCAAATACCTGTGGAAGACCTAGGCTTAATATTTTAAAAATAATTTAGATTTACTTACAAATCACTTTTATGTCAACTTTTTCCATCAGGGTCGTATTGAGATGCTTTGCTGTACAAATGTATTGGCCGGAATCTTCGGTTTTTACATTTGAAAGAGAAAAACTTGCCATCCCATCCCTTTGTTCCAGCTGGAAGCTCCTGCTGTTATTATTACTTCCACAGAAATCGTTGGAATTGATTTGCAAAAATGTCTCTGTTGTTTCTGGAGATTTTGTCCATGTGAGGACAGAGGGAGGGAAACTATCAAGACTACAAGTTAGATTCAGAGTCTCACCCTCCCTTATAATTAAAGCCCCCGATACTTTGATTTCTTTAACATCTGAAAAGCAGAATCACAGCATTATTCTCACTCGAGTTATAGAAATTAATTTACTTTTTGGCAGAAACTAAAAGCAAAGAGGAAAACTACTCACATGTCACATTCAGAGTAACAGTCTCAAGTGTTGTAATGTTGTTGCTGTAGCGAACTGCACAGGTGACATTGGCGTCATGAGATTCAGCCAATGAGTTGAAGGTCAAAGTTGAGCTCATTTTCCATGTGACCTCAGTCATCTTCTCAACAGATATGCTTTCTGTGAAGCGAAACTCCTCCTTTCCTCCTTCTGTCCACGTCCAGGTGATTTTAGGACAGATCCAGAGCAGAGACCAGGAGCCGTGCAGGTCAGCGAGCCCTGTTGGCCCTCGGTCAGAGGAGGAACCGTCACTGTGGGCTTCTGGCTCAGAGCTGATCAGAGAGAAAAACATGTGGAATCCATCAACGCCTGAGTTTTAAGATAATGTTTGCATAATTTTAGATTACTTGGAAACATTTCCCAGAAGCGTTTTTAATTCTTAGTCGTTTCAGAAAGGACTGCAGCTCCTACTCGCAGCCCCTAGGGGTCAGCAACGCTCAAGCGGTTTTATGCAGGTAAGTTTTGAACATTTTAAATCTATTGCATCTGGATGAAGCCATACAGGATATGTTGCAATATATTAGGCACTTTAATACTTATTCTGTGAGAACTACAGACTTGGTGATGGTAAATCAACTTGACAGATTATGTAATTCCACTTGGAAAGAATAAAGAAAGATACAAACTAATGTGCCATTTAAATGTGAGAAGTGTTTTTGTGCTGCAGACATCAGACTCCTACCTTTAGCAGAAACAAATGCCCTTACTGGAAACGTAAATCCTTCTTGATTCCCATAATAATTCACACCATTGAGTCTGAGCTGATAGGATCCAGAGTCTGACTCTGTCAAGTCATTGACAATGATGCTGCAGTTTTCGAGACGCAAATCAGGCTCAAGCAGCGACACTCGTTCTCTGAACCCGTCTTGAACTTTTCGTCTGTTCAGATGGAATATGATATCTGATTCAGCACACTTTGATTTGGAGGCATCACATTTGAACCAAACCATATTCTGGGGTGTGAAAGAAAACGGTGTGCTGAAAGAACATGGTATCACAACGCATAGTCCAGCCTCGGCTTTTATCTCCTCTTCAGGGAAAGAGACACAGAATCCCAACATACATCTTTCCCTCAACATCACTGATGAACCTGTCAATTGAGACACCAGTGCAGAAGATACTTAAATTCTCATAAAATGATTACATTTAAAATTCCAAAAAGTTACTTTAAATAAATGAAACACATTTAGGGTGGTTTATTACAAACATACTAAATAAAATGATTTTGACCTAAAACTTAGTATGTGAGTACTTTAAGTACTTTAAACCATCTGAAAATTTCAAATGCCTTTTAAATGTCCTCAACAGCAATGCTTACCTGTGTCTGTGTTCACAAGGACAAGCAGAATGATCCAGGTGAGAACTGCCATTCTTTGACTTTATTTTTTCTCTTCTGTGGGACAAATGTTGCATTAAAATGTTCCAGTAGTTTAAGCATAAGAAACCCAAAAAGCAAACCCAGAAACTAATAGTGCTCCAAAGAGGATGTTGCAGTTTCAGCTAAAGTTGCAAAATCCGCAGTTCACTGCTGTGCTAACCATGCATGAGTACATTGTGCATGTGTGTGAGCATGTGTGTGTGTGTGTGTTGTGTGTCTCCTATGCCACAAGTCTCTGAAAATTCAGTGATATTTTATTTTGTTATGTTATGTTGTTACATTATGTTATATAAGATGTTGTTATATAACATAACATGTTATGTTATGTTGTAGGGGGACCCTCCTGCCATCAGCACTGATGATGTTATTTCTTGTATAGTTTCTCTGCTCCCCCCCACCCCCTCTGTATCCATCAACAGGTCTAGCAGTATGCTGGCCTGCCGACCTCCGACCCTGCTGACCCACTCTTATACCAGCAGCTTCTACTATTAATGTATCTCTATGATCTCTGCCTCTCCTCTCCTCTCCTCCTCTCCTCTCCTCTCCTCTCCTCTCCTCTCCTCTCTCCTCTCCTCTCCTCTCCTCTCCTCTCCTCTCCTCTCTTCTACTCTCTACTCTACCCAGCCCCCCATCAGCAGGAGGGTCCCCCCTCATGAGCCTGGTCCTGCTCAAGGTTTCTTCCTGTTAAAGGGAGTTTTTCCTGCCACTGTTGCTTGTCTGGGGTCAGGCCCTGGGATTCTGGAAAGTGCCTAGAAACAATTTTGATTGTAAGAGACGCTATATAAATAAAAATTTATTGATTGATTGTTATATTATGTGTTATGTTATGTTCTATAACTTTTTTACAGTCCAAAAGAATACACTGGAGTTATTCCTCTCACCAACTATCTTCTAATGTTTCTGCTGAACATTTTGGTTTTGTGAAATAACAAAGTTTGAGGAAGTGCAACCGTTCTATCTTAAAATGGCCTAAAAGCCTTTAACAAAAAAAATCCCCATAGAAACTCACTTCCATAGGTAAAGAACAAGTAATTTTTATATATATTTTTTAAGTGATGCACTTTAGTTTAGGCACTTAAACAGGTAATAATAAATGTGACATTTTCAGTTAAGATTTGATAACAGACATGAAAACGTTATTAGAATGTAATACATGATTTAATAAAGTTGACACACTCAAGGTGTGTTCCCTGAGTCAGCCATCTGTTTCACTTAGACTACCAGTTTGAGACTTTTGATTTTGTTTTGAACAGAATAGTTAACATTAACTAGCCTTAACCAGCCCAATAATCATCGATAATTACTTGTTTTTCGAGAGTTATAGCATTTATTATATAATCCTAGAATTAATAAGAAAAATAAATAAATAAATGTGCAATTTACCAACAGACCTGACCTCATAGTGTGGAGTGTTTATGAAGCTATTGAAGGTTTACCTTGAAGACAGGAAAAACTTAATTGATTAATCAACATTTTGAAGCCTGTTTTTTACTTTTCATTCTTAATTTGTAGGTTGACCTTAGAACAAATAAAGTGGCATACAGGTTTGTGGTTTTAAAAACAAGTACACTAAGAGAAGCCAACAATGATGCAGAAATCTGCTGCCCTCAGTAAAAATGCTAAAGTACAGAGCTAAATAAATAAGAAATTGTCACTAATACACCAAGAAAAGAATATCCAAAATTAAGGTCCCTTAATGTGTTAATGTGTGACTGTTCACACATGAACACAAACAGCATTTTAGCAACCTATTAGTTTCCCAATTTGCACAGATCAGATCATGTGTTTTACAACACACGCACATGGTCTTTGAGTTCTAGAGGGTTAAAGAGGTGCTGCCACAGCTTTGAAGAAGAGCAGATAATCTTTCAAAAAAATCAACCAAAAAGTCAAACACAGAAATGTGTTTTAATCCAAAATCTTTAAATACCAACGTTTACATCTGCATTGACTCTGGTTTAGGGCTTCAGTTCCACCTAAACCACAATACATGAGTTAGTTTTAAGGAACAAAATCAATGCACATACCTCAGTTAGACAATGAATGTTTATCATGAAATTCATTATTAAAACATGTACAACATAAAATATACAAGAAATTGTAATTTTCTTTTATTGCCACATAGAGAATGAAAGTGAATTAAAGTGAAAAGGACACATTGAAAACCAATTAATAAACCTTTTATGGCTGTTTGGCTATCTGACCATACCATATGGCTTTGTTAATGCTGGGACAAAAGAGGAACTAACTGACATGCTGGCATCATCATTCTGTCACACAGCCCAGCATGACAAAACAGTTGGGTAATGTCTTCCTGAAACACTCCTCCAAAAAAACCCCTTGATTTCTTTATACTGAGGCTGACAGACATGCCTAAAATGAACAGTAGAATCATGGACACCTCTAAATGTAAAGAAAAAATAAATCCAACTTAAAGCTTACCCATTTAACCTTTAAAACTCACTAATTTGCTAGATTGAATCTCGCAAATTGCATTATTGTTCCCAATATAAAATAAATTCCATCGTCCTGGTCAGTATATTGCTCTGAAATAAGCAGCATTTACCGTAATTTCCAGACTATAAGCCGCTACTTTTTTTCTACACTTTAAATACTGCGGCTTATTCTACGGTGTGGCTTATTTATGGGTTTTTTTCGTGGCGCACTATCACAACTATTGTGAATCAGTCATTTTTACTAACTCTCATCAACATGGAAAATACTAGAAGAAAAGCATATGATGCGACTTTTAAGTTAAAAGCGATCACTCTGGCGGTTGAAGAAGGAAATCAAGCTGCCGCGCGTAATCTTGGCATTACGGTAATCAATGGGGAGAAAGTGGAGACGCCAGCATAAAGAACTGATCCAAAGCAAAAAGAGGACAAAAGCTTTTAGACGTAAATATCGCAGGTGGCCCGAGCTTGAGAAGGTTCTGGAAGACTGGGTGAACACACAGTGAGCAGGCGACCGCGTTGTTTCCACTGTACAAATCAGACGGAAGGCAAAAGCAATCGCCACCGCCATGAAAATAGAAGATTTTAGAGGTGGGCCATCGGGAGGTTTAGTTTGTTCATTGTTTGAGTAAAAAAGCATAAACAATGTAATTTGTGTGTAGCTGATACAAACGTATATTTCAAGGTAGCTGCATTACAGACACCGTTAGAAAAAAAAAAAAAAGCATTTACCGGTACAATATATTTATGTTGCTAAACGGATTAGATTAAAAGAAAAGTTAAAAAATCCTGATGTGATAAAAATTGGATTTAAGGTCTCTGTATAAACATACAAGTGAAAAGAGTGGCTGTTGTTTCTTACCTGTCTGTCACTCGTCAGTGACTCGTCTCTTACGGTAATAAAAACATCTACCGTACTGAATGTTTTCATTCTAATTTTTCATATTACTACGTGGGATACCTGCGGCTTAAAATCAGGTGCGGCTTGTATAAGTACAAAACTGATTTTCTTTCTAAAATTAGATTATGCGGCTTTTAATCAGGTGTGCTCTGTAGTCCGGAAATTACGGTAGTTCAAATGCTGTGGATAATAACTTGATTTTGGTCACAAATAAGTTATTTTGCTAAATGGAGACATGTTAGCTGCCTTCAAAAACCTTCACCCTGGTTATATTAAGACAGTGTCAGTCACAAACATTTCACTCCTTTGTCCATCCAGACTCGATTATTTCTATCAATAGACCACACAGGTGTGCACTGTGTTTACTTTACACACCACATCTCTTTCACTATCAAAATACATTTGTTAATACAATAATTGTTATTGTAATTAAGATTGTATTGATATAATACAGACTATTAGTGTGTTTTGACATTATATCACAGGCTCGTCTTTACATATCACAACCAACTGGACTGGTCAGCATCACTTTTCGTCATTCAAACATCTAACTGCTTCTCAGGTGAAACGACGCACACATTTCCCATAGACTCTTGTGTGATCTCAGCGCAATCTGACACAAACCACTCACATTTTTCACTTTTTAAATAAATAAGAGAGGAGTAATGATCAGTTCTGGGACTTGCTGTAGAAGATTAGGGTAGATTCTGCATCAGACATGGAGCAGGACATTCTGGAACACATTTGACAGTTACTCACAGAAAAGCACATGTGACCATGCGCTTCTTTTAACCTTCGACCGAAGCAGGCTCCAGAGGGAGACATTACAGACAATCCTGTGGATTTAAGATGCTGAGATACATTTGTATCTCTGCTGCGATTCGTTATCATTGTGGGGTGTAATTCCTGAGATTTTGTTTGTCCTTTTTGACTGCGCAGTAGTACAAAGCTGGGTTCTCCAGGACCACATCCTGCCGAGGGTTGCCATTCTCTCTGGGGGAGGGAGTCACATGATCAAACTTTGCCTTGACTGCCACTAAGGCAGGATGACACGCCAAGCCTGGGCATCCATTTTAAAACTCTATGAGGTAATGCTGGCGGACACCTGTGACTGTGAGTGACATGGTTATTTTATGGGTTTAGATGCAGACCTAATGCTTATTTCAGGGATGGACACCAGAGAAAGCTTGCAAATTTCGAGTTCTATATAAGCCATGAGCATAAACTAAATCAGCTTGGTCAGAGGGGTCACCCTCTGATCTCAAAGGGATGATCTCAAAGTGAGCAAAGAGAAGTGCTCTGATCTGGAGAAGTTGCAGAAAGGAACCAATGACAGCCACCATCAAATTCAATAAAACATAAGAATAAGATAAAAACAACTTGCATTGGCCGGGAATCGAACCCGGGCCTCCCGCGAGGGGATCGAGAGTTGTTTAGCTAAACGGCCCTAAACCGTTTCCCATTCATTTTCAATGGTAGTGCTAAACCACTACGGACGCAATATATTTCCGGCCGCTATCATCCTGTGGCGCTGTTCTGCCGTTTCTATGAAGAGCGGCTCCTCTCCGGAAAGTTCATTCTTTGGTAAACTTCGCTGAAGGTAAGTTTGGGCTTGATTTCCTTCTAAATTAATGAGGAAACCTTTCGTAATTGTGCATAGGCTGTGGCCAATTTTGTCCTAAATTAGCAAGGAACATGTTATAATTGGCCCTAAATTATAATGTATTTGTCATGCTACAATATACTCATATCTTGTCCAGCTAGTTTTTTATATTTTATTATGGTCATAACTCGTCGCCAACTTTGTCGATTATTTTATTCCACCCTTGGTGACTGCTAAAGACAAATTACAGTGAAATATGAACGTGCAGAACAAACTATGTATAGCCAGATCGCTCCAATGAAACGCCAAGGTTGCATTGAGATTCTAATTCAATATTATCTGTTGCTTGTCTTAAATTACACGATAGTGATGAATGAACTTGTTGATATTTTATATTCAAGTAATCGATTTACTTGTCGTGGCACTGAAATCTCGGTAGTTGGGTTGTAAACGACGTGCTTCAGCACCCTATGTAAAGAATTATTATAAAGTCTTAAATTATGAATGAATATTGTCATTCTACACATCAGAATGTAAACTTATTGGTCTGTCGGTCTCTGTGGGTTTGTGTGTGGTGGTGTATTAGTATTATTATTATTATTATTATATTATTATTATTATTATTATTGTTGTTGTTGTTATTATTATTACCTCGTATGGCAGAACGCTTTGGCAATCATTCGACAAAGGGGGGGATCCCTCAGATAAGATGGAGGTGCAGGGAGACTATGTCCTGCAGTTTGGTAAATATAAAGGGAAGTCATTCAGATGGCTTTTGCACAATGACGTAGGATACACCGTGTATCTTATCAAGAACGTGCAGAGCGAGGAGGCAGCAGGTCTCTGTATGGCTGACAGCCACAGTAAGGACAGCCTCCAGTCATTTGTGAGTTATGCCCTCAGTTTCCAAGAAATCCAGGCTCTCCTCACTTATGAGGCCGGAAGAGGGGATGGAGTGACTGCCTCATCTGAAGACGACCAGCTGGTTGGATTTGGTGCCCGAGCCAAGAGCAGGTGGAAGGAGATCTGGGACAGCAGAGGTGATGGCTATGCCGATTTTGTCATAGGCAGGCGCTGCGTTCCAGGTACACGAATGTCCAGGTTGCAGCAGAACCTGCTGAAGAGGCAGCAGCCCACCACATCTTCCACACCTGCTGAGCATCCCATGAAGGCCCCAGCTGAGCCCCTGGGTATGCTAATTCCTTCATGTGACAAGTTCAACTTTGGGAAAAGGTTTTTTTCTTTTCTACTTATAACCTGTAGCCGGTATTTTTGTCTTTAACACAGCCATGGAGGAGGACGTGGAGATGGAAAGGGAGATGCTGAGCATCCATAACTCTGATCTGCAAGTCCAGAGCTGTAAATACACCGTTACCACATTTATTTCATGTCAGACAAACAAAGTCCATGCCGTATCTGATTTCTATTGTTTTTCTTTTCATCTGTGTGCAGATGCTATGCCAGTAGCAGCAGCCGCCCTGCCCACGCCTCTGACGCAGGACTCCATTGAAAAAATTGTGCAGGGCATTCTAGAGATGCAGCAGCAGCGACCAGAGCAGAAGATGAGACAGACGAAACCCTGTCTCGCCTGTGGACAGCCCAAGTCTCGGTATGGGACTGATGGATCTTCCATCCACTTTTTCTATCAGCAGGGTCCTGTTCGCTACTTCTACTGCTCAAGGAAGGTGCATCAGACTTATGCTGCTGAGGGACTCTCTGACCCCAGAATGCCCTTTGAACAATTTGCCGCGTCAGAGTTTTTCCAGAGGGAGCTGGAGGCCACCAAAAAGCGTGTGGAGGAAAAAGCTCGGAGACAGAGACCCGACTCTCAGCCACCTGATCGCCTCTGCAGGTTCTGCCATTTGACTCTTAAACAGGGACCAAACAGCCCACATATACATACAAGGTTCCCTGGAGTGGCATGTAAACACATTTACTGCCCATCCAAAGTCTATTCTCTATATCGGGACAAGGGGATGGCCCGAGAGATGACTTGGAAAGAGTTTGTGGCCACTCCTTTCTTTGAGGCAGAGAGACGAAGATGGATGAAGGAAAGGACAAAATGAACTACATGCCAGGAATGCATGTTGCACGACTGTACATAGTTATGAAATTAATTATGCACTATTGTACATAGTTTTAGATTTAATATTTAACTCCTGTACACACTTTGAGATTTATTGTTGCACTCTTGTACACACTTTGAGATTTAATGTTGCACTCTTGTACACACTTTGAGATTTAATGTTGCACTGAGATTTAATGTTGCACAATTGTACACAGTTTGAGATTTAATGTTGCACTGAGATTTAATGTTGCACTATTGTACATTGTTTTACATTTAATATTTAACTCCTGTACATAGTTTGAGATTTAATGTTTTATGAGTGTGTTTGTGTTTAAATAAAATTGAATTTCCCACTTTGGTCCATACTGTTGTCAACATTTCTGTCTTTGCAAAAGCCAACTAAAGGCGGCAGAGTCCTGAATTGAAAACAATATCTAAAGAACTCATGTATAATACTAACAACACTAATATTCCATCTGTCAATCCCCAACTGAATTTGTTCCCCACCTATCTCATCAGATTATTTGCAGCAGAATAAGGGGATAACGTAGCTTTTCCCTGTTCATATCTGCTACTTGCAATTTAGAATTTGTCACTAAAACTATGCTATGATACAAACTACACTTTAATAGACTGCTGTGCTCCTAAAAAGAGCAGCAAGCATTTGTGGCTCATTAAACTCACAGAAACTCACAGAAACTGCGATGCTCTTTAAACATTTTTATTATCGTGAATTTTTAAAACACATATCTTCGATTTGATAATGCCCCAAGCTGGATTCGAACTCTCCCTCTGAGGTCTTCGGGAAGCTTCGATCTGATTGGCTGGTTCTCCGTTACAACTATTCTCGACTGGCCCCCGCGTGGCAGGCGAGAATTCTACCACTGAACCACCAATGCATGAATTGGGCCAAAAAAACTAAATTTTTAAAGAAACTTAACTTAATACTTAACCAAACTTAACTTAATTCTCAACTATAAACGAGAATAAAAGCGTTCCAAATAATGGAGTCTCTTGAATAACTGTGCTGCCATCTAGTGGTCAAATAGAGGTATATACACGCATAAATTAACACGCGCTTCACGTGGTAATTAACGATATAAAGCTTGGACAGAAATTGTCACACACTTAACAGCTTAAATACGACCACAATAATGTCGTCTGACACTAAATAAAGGGTATAATCCTCAGAACAACCATCGCAAAGCAACCACCCAATTAACAAGCAGAAACCCAACTACCAAACATAACAACATAAAGCAATAGCCACTAA
Organism: Takifugu flavidus; assembly: GCF_003711565.1. Taxonomy (NCBI): domain Eukaryota; kingdom Metazoa; phylum Chordata; class Actinopteri; order Tetraodontiformes; family Tetraodontidae; genus Takifugu; species Takifugu flavidus. The sequence continues at coordinate 11,990,985 of NC_079529.1, forward strand.
CCAAACTATAAATACGACACAGTCAGGAAAACGACTTAAAATTCGTCTGTTGCGCAGTGGAACCAATGACAGCCACCAGAGTCCGGAGCACGGAGACCACGTAGAGCTCTCCAAGAAAGAAGAGGCTCTGAAACTGCAATTCTCAGAAAAAGAACAGCAGATGGAGGCGTGGATGAGGCAGAGGCTCATTGGCCTGCAGGAAGAATTCCAGAGGAAGCTCTTGGAGGAGAGAGAGAAGGACCAGCGTGAGATGCGTGAGAGAGAGGAGAGGCTGAGACAGCAGCTTGAGAGAGGGATGAGGGAAGAGAGGGACGACTGCTTGAAGAAGCAGCTGACCACGGTGATCGAGTCCTGGCAGACCGAAGCTCAGCGGTGGAGAAAACACCAGTCAGAGCTGGAGGAGAAACTCCAGGAACAAGAGACCCTGCGCAAACAGCAAGAGGAGGAGAGAAAGCAGGAAACTGAGCGCTTCCAAGAGAACTTCCAGCAGCTTTGGGTAAGCAGCCGCAGATTTGTTTGTCCCGTCACTCCTGGTTTTGGAAGTTTAAATGTGTGGATGTGAAAACTAAAACCAATTCCTCCTTTCATCAGAACTACATTGAAAAGAAGGAGAAAAAGAAGAAGAAGAAAGGGGTCTGGAGCAGGATTCTAAAATTTTGGAAAAAGTGAACCCCAACTCTTTTCCTTGCTTCCTGCCCTCAGTAGTTTTCCACTCTACCTGTCAGCCACTCCCACCTCATCAGGCCAACTCCACTCACCTGTCGGCTCCGCTGCAGCTCATCCCAGACCTGCCTGTCTTCATCCTGCCTCCCTCGCCTGTTCCCCAGGAAACCTGCCTGCTTCCTGTCTCCGACCACGCACTCTGCCTCCGTGGCTCCAGCTATAATCTGCTTCCCCGGCTTCGACTCCTCTGCCTGGCCTCGACTCGTCTGCCGCTCGCCCCTCATCGGTACCTCTGCCTTGCCGCCCGGCTCTGGACCCCTCCCCTCGGCCGTTCCACCAAGAGTAAACCCATTCCCTTCCCCTAATCCTAAACCCAGAGACTCCTTTTGGGCCACTGGTCTGAAGAAGACTGTTTCCTGAAATCACAGGGCTTCATAAATGCAGAAGTTGTCCTGGAAAAAATGTTCTATTTATCAAATGGCTTTTAGTTTTTGGGGATTTTTTTATGCTGAAGTAATTCACAACATAATTGTGGGATCCTAAAATGAGTTGTTCCATTAATATTGTAATTCAATAATTTCAGACTGCTCAAATGATCTGCATCCTTATTTAAAAATGTAAAAAATGCAAACACTCTTTGAATCTGATGTTGGGTGTGTCTTCTGCAGAGACATGTATGTGCTGTTCTCATTCTTTGCTCTTGTCTTTTGTCCTGCTTTCCTGTAGGACAGCAGAGGGATGGTGAACTTCCAGCATTTACAGATTTCAAAAGCAAAAAAAAACCCCAAAGGTGCAAACTCACCACAGTCTCAGGACACAGATGACAGAGACAACACAGATGATAAGAGCCACAGCAGCGACAGACCAGGGGAGCGCACTGCCAGAGTCACTACACTGCACAGCACCTGTCAAAGACAGCAACTAATTCACTATCTAATTCCTTTATCACATTTAAATTCTAAATTCTTTATTTAGAGTTTGACATAGTGATTAATGATAATGTGTCTGCAGTTTCTGAGATAGCGTATTTTCACGACCATAAGGAGCACTGTAATAAAAGGTGCAGTCTCAGTTATGGGTGCTATATCTGTATTTAAAACATACATAAGGCGCACCGTATTATTAGGCGCATGCTAAAACATACAGTAAAAATAACAACGGAAGTAAAACAATGAGTTTCGACACATTTATTGAACAAAATATTCATTCTTCCGCCACAAAACCATCAAAGTTTTCATCTTCTGTATATGATTTAAACAGCTGCGCTATTTCAATGTCCAACATCCCGAATTCCTCTTCTTAATCATCTGATTCGGACTCACCGACCGGTTCCGGTTCAGCGTTGATTTTGTGAAAGCTCTTACAATACATGAAGACGGTATCATAGCCCATGCGTCTACAATCCACCCGCATATGGTGGCATAACTTGCCCGCCGCTGCCTCATAGTCTTTGTGAAGGAGTGTTTGCCTTCCATCATCCAGCACTCTGTCCGTTTCCATGGCAGCCGAGAACCACGGTGAACGACGACATCGCGTGCCCCGTTGTGCGTATCGCCACCGTGCCGGTTCCTTTTTCTCTACTTTGTGGGTCAAAGGGATGTCAAAAGTCAGAGGGATCTCATCCATGTTGGTGATGTGGCTGGGCGCGGTTATCTTGTCGCGGCAGTAGGTGCGGAAGAAGGCCGCCCTCTCCTGGTTAGGGTTAGGGAAGATGGCCACCCTCTCCTGGTTAAGGTTAGGGTTAGGGAAGATGGCCGCCCTCTCCTGGTAATCCGCGGGCAGCCGCTGCGCAACAGTTGTCCTCGCGCGTATGGAGAGACACTAAGATTGCTCGATTGCCATTTTCAGCTGCATATTCGATGGCAGTTTAAAGTAAGCCTCATTCATACGCGTCTCTCTTGACCGGCGCCATTTTAGGGGATCCTTACGCGTAGGTGTGCCACTAATCGATTGGCAGAGCGTTTACCCCAGTCCACACACAAGGCGCACCATATTATAAGGCGCACCGTCGATTTTTGAGAAAATCTCAGTGTTTTAGGTGCACCTTATAGTCGTGAAAATACGGTAATCAGTATGACAATTATGATACAGTGGGACCTCTACTTACGAACGTCTCTACATGCGGAATTTTCAGGTTACGAAACGTCTCAACAGGAAAATTTATGCCTGCTTCTGTTTTTGTTGTCAGCGTCCAAATTAACCCAGAAAGACATATTTTGCTTGTAAAATCATCCATCCATTAACACTATTTACTAAAAACCAGATAAATAAACAGCAAAACAGTACAATTTATAGACACCCTTTATAAGCACCCTGCTAATTAGCATTAGCATCATAGTGTGGAGTGTTTATGAAGCTATTGAAGGTCTACGTTGAAGACAGGAAAAACTTAATTGATTAATCAACATTTTGAAGCCTGTTTTTTGCTTTTCATTATTAATTTGTAGGTTGACCTTAGAACAGATAAAGTGGCATACAGGTTTGTGGTTTTAAAACAAGTACACTAAGAGAAGCCAACAATGATGCAGAAATCTGCTGCCCTCAGTAAAAATGCTTAATGTGTTCATGTGTGACTGTTCACACATGAACACAAACAGCATTTTAGCAACCTATTAGTTTCCCAATTTGCACAGATCAGATCATGTGTTTTACAACACACGCACATGGTCTTTGAGTTCTAGAGGGTTAAAGAGTTGCTGCCACAGCTTTGAAGAAGAGCAGCTAATCTTTAAAAAAGTCAACCAAAAAGTCAACCACAGAAATGTGTTTTAATCCAAAATCTTTAAATACCAACGTTTACATCTGCATTGACTCTGGTTTAGGGCTTCAGTTCCACCTAAACCACAATACATGAGTTAGTTTTAAGGAAAAAAATCAATGCACATACCTCAGTTAGACAATGAATGTTTATCATGAAATTCATTATTAAAACATGTACAACATAAAATATACAAGAAATTGTAATTTTCTTTTATTACCACATAGAGAATGAAAGTGAATTAAAGTGAAAAGGACACACTGAAAGAGGGAACCAATTAATAAACCTTTTATGGCTGTTTGGCTATCTGACCATACCATATGGCTTTGTTAATGCTGGGACAAAAGAGGAACTAACTGACATGCTGGCATCATCATTCTGTCACACAGCCCAGCATGACAAAACAGTTGGGTAATGTCTTCCTGAAACACTCCTCCAAAAAAAACCCTTAGATTTCTTCATAGTGAGGCTGACAGACATGCCTAAAATGAACAGTAGAATCATGGACACCTCTAAATGTAAAGAAAAATAAATCCAACTTAAAGCTTACCCATTTAACTTTTACAACTCACTAATTTGCTAGATTGAATCTCGCAAATTGCATTATTGTTCCCAATATAAAATAAATTCCATCGTCCTGGTCAGTGTATTGCTCTGAAATAAGCAGCATTTAGTTCAAATGCTGTGGATAATACTTGATTTTGGTCACAAATAAGTTATTTTGCTAAACGGAGACATGTTAGCTGCCTTCAAAAACCTTCACCCTGGTTATATTAAGACAGTGTCAGTCACAAATATTTCACTCCTTTGTCCATCCAGACTCGATTATTTCTATCAATAGACCACACAGGTGTGCACTGTGTTTACTTTACACACCACATCTCTTTCACTATCAAAATACATTTGTTAATACAATAATTGTTATTGTAATTAAGATTGTATTGATATAATACAGACTATTAGTGTGTTTTGACATTATATCACAGGCTCGTCTTTACATATCACAACCAACTGGACTGGTCAGCATCACTTTTCGTCATTCAAACATCTAACTGCTTCTCAGGTGAAACGACGCACACATTTCCCATAGACTCTTGTGTGATCTCAGCGCAATCTGACACAAACCACTCACATTTTTCACTTTTTAAATAAATAAGAGAGGAGTAATGATCAGTTCTGGGACTTGCTGTAGAAGATTAGGGTAGATTCTGCATCAGCCATGGAGCAGGACATTCTGGAACACATTTGACAGTTACTCACAGAAAAGCACATGTGACCATGCACTTCTTTTAACCTTTGACCGAAGCAGGCTCCAGAGGGAGACATCACAGACAATCCTGTGGATTAAGATGCTGAGATACAGTTGTATCTCTGCTGCCGTTATCATTGTGGGGTGTAATTAAAACTCAAATGATACCGTCCTCGTGTGGTAAGAATCGATCCTGAATTTTCTTTTACATTGTCAAGTAGATCTTGCTGACCAAAAAAGTAAGAATTTTTCCAAATGTTGGCAATGTTGTGAGGGGGCATTCTGTGGGAGCAGAGACAGTATCGAGTACTGGCAGAGTAGACATTGAGCGGTACATCATAGGTGATAAATCTGAGGCGATGGCGTTTGCAGAGTGAAATCCAGCAGAACATGACAGGTTATCACTACATGGATGTGGCAGGAGATGTGCGGCCACTGCATCTCGTGTAGTCGAGGGATCAGGGAAGGATAGCGATTCATTTGGCTTTGATTTCCCTATAGTTGCTGCCATCTTCCTTCTTCCCTGAGGCCCCTTTCTTGGACCTTCCCCCGATAAATTCAAGTGAAGCATAATTCAACTCCTGCCTCTCCATTCCTGCCATAGAGCCCACAGCTTGATAATCCCCGTCTTCTCCCTGCAAACAGAGGAACCAGGACACAAAATCAGAGGCATGATCCTCAAGTGAGTTTGTGTTTCACAAATTATAAGGATGCAGTACCAGATATGTTAGGGGTTACTGGTCGATGACTGATGAGAAGATTGAGATGTTTTCTGTTAGTTTGTTCTAGTAATAAAGCGGCCATGCAAAAGGCAGTTTCAGAAACAAAGATTTCCGGACACAAAAGTTGTGGCGCAAGAAGATGCATCTATCTTTCTTTTTTTTTTACTGGTGTTTATTTAGGAACCTTACCGTGGTCTCCTCTAGAATGGAGTTAAACTTTGAACCCAACAGCTCTGTCTTAAGCTGTGCAAGAGTTAGAGGAGAGAAAAACAGACAGAAAATGCAGAGAAGCAATGAAAGCAAGAGAAAACAGTGTTTGGAAAGGTCATGGTTATGACTATTGGACCTGTAGTGGGACAGATTGCTTCTGTGACCTCATTTTGAAATGAGTGGGGGTAGTTTACAACAACATCAAAAAAAAAAAAAGGAAACCTGGGAATGGTCATCCAAGCCATCCTCCATCATGATCAGAATGACTGACATCAGCATGTCTCACCACTTTCTTCCTGAGATTTTGTTTGTCCTTCTTGACTGCGCTGTAGTACAAAGCTGGGTTCTCCAGGACCACATCCTGCCTAGGGTTGCCATTCTCTCTGGGGGACGGAGTCACATGATCAAACTCTGCCTTGACTGCCACTAAGGCAGGATGACACGCCAAGCCTGGGCATCCATTTTAAAACTCTATGAGGTAATGCTGGCGGACACCTGTGACTGTGAGTGACATGGTTATTTTATGGGTTTAGATGCAGACCTAATGCTTATTTCAGGGATGGTCACCAGAGAAAGCTTGCAAATTTCGAGTTCTATGTATGCCATGAGCATAAACTAAATCAGCTTGGTTAGAGGGGTCACCCTCTGATCTCAAAGGGATGATCTCAAAATGAGCCAAGAGAAGTGCTCTGATCTGGAGAAGTTGCAGAAAGGAACCAATGACAGCCACCATCAAATTCAATAAAACATAAGAATAAGATAAAAACAATTTGCATTGGCCAGGAATCAAACCCAGGCCTCCCGCGTGGCAGGCGAGAATTCTACCACTGAACCACCAATGCATGAATTGGGCCAAAAAAACTAAATTTTTAAAGAAACTTAACTTAATACTTAACCAAACTTAACTTAATTCTAAACTATAAACGAGAACAAAAGCGTTCCAAATAATGGAGTCTCTTGAATAACTATGCTGCCATCTAGTGGTCAAATAGAGGTATATACACGCATAAATTAACACGCGCTTCACGTGGTAATTAACGATATAAAGCTTGGACAGAAATTGTCACACACTTAACAGCTTAAATACGACCACAATAATGTCGTCTGACACTAAATAAAGGGTATAATCCTCAGAACAACCATCGCAATGCAACCACCCAATTAACAAGCAGAAACCCAACTACCAAACATAACAACATAAAGCAATAGCCACTAACCAAACTATAAATACGACACAGTCAGGAAAACGACTTAAAATTCGTCTGAGATAAACAATACCGTCCGAACTTCATCTGGCCGTCTTCAGGCGATGAAGACAACTGGCTCCGCTCTGACGCGCTCCCAATTAACGCTGACCAGTGTGGTGTGCTCAGCGCCCCTCACTGCGCATGCGCTCAGGCTGGGACCCTTGTTTTCCTTGCTGTGACCCTGGTATTGCTGTATTATTACCTCCATTTCCCCTGTGCAAGCTGACAACTATTTATCAACCCTCTTTCCCAATAAAACACACATTTCCGGCATAAAGAATAATAACTAACGCTGTATGCTTGTGCAGATTGTGGATTGAGAACAAAATTCCCATCTTTTCCTTTATTTAATAAGACGTCTACTGTAGCTTTAGGAAGGCTTTAGTACTGCGGAAAACAGGTACTACATGCAAAAAGCTCCCGTTTGGCTTTGATGATTTTGAGAGTTCCGTCCGAGTGTACCTTTTTTTTTTTTTTTTTTTTAAGACCATAACAGTTAATGTTGTGTTCATCCAACAGTTATTGTACACATCAGTGGATTAAGAGAGATTAGGAGAATCAACAGATCGTAGTAATTTTATTTCTAATTTATTCTATATTTATGTATATATGCTTATAATGCTTATGATATGTATATATTATATTATGTATATATTATATATATACAGTATATGCTTATAATATATGATGTATATATGCTTATAACATTCTAATCTTATCTGTATTTATTTATTCTGTCTCTTTACTCTGCATACGCTGCTACTATAATTCAATTTCCCCACGGGGATGAATAAAGTTCATCTTAATCTTAATCTTAGTACACTGACGCTGGGGGCGGGTGGGGCTATGGGGTGTCATACCCCTCTATCGACACAAGGGGGCGCTGAAGTCCACGACATATGTCAACCTTGGGCATTTCGTTATAGGCCCCGATTTACACACTGCAAGTTCTGGGTCTGCGCAAGTATTTATGGACCGGAACAGGAAGACAACAACTGCATGTCATACGCACGACTTCTGTTTTAAGTCGGGCAGTACTTTTGTTAAACGACCCTTCTTGCTAATGTGAACATTGCTCGTTGAGCAGCGCTTGGAAGTAGCCAAGTTTCGGTTCAGCGAAATCTTGTTCCGAATAATCTTCAAAATCATGGTCTCAATAAGCAGCAGTACCTTTGTCATACTGTATATCCTTTAGTTTTTATTAAATCTGAATCAGTTCTCACGAAGGATTTATTATTACTAGTGCATTTAACGTGACGGTTACGTCATTTTGCGTAAGTGACTTTAACCCAACTAATATTAGTAGCTTTCCAAATATGAGACATAATTCTAATGCGGACTATTAAAATCATTTTTTTCAGGTTGTTGATTACATGTGCAGGTGTAAGAAAGTGATCTGTACACAGGCGAGATCACCATGTATCCCGTAGACCAGGGGTCGGCAACGCAAACTGTTGAAAGAGCCATATTGGACCAAGAAAACAATAACAAATCCGTCCGGAGCACGGAGACCACGTAGAGCTCTCCAGAAAGAAGAGAGCTCTGAAACTGCAATTCTAGAAAAAGAACAGCAGATGGAGCGTGGATGAGGGCAGAGGCTCATTGGCCTGCAGGAAGAATTCCAGAGGAAGCTCTTGGAGGAGAGAGAGAAGGACCAGCGTGAGATGCGTGAGAGAGAGGAGAGGCTGAGACAGCAGCTTGAGAGAGGGATGAGGGAAGAGAGGGACGACTGCTTGAAGAAGCAGCTGACCACGGTGATCGAGTCCTGGCAGACCGAAGCTCAGCGGTGGAGAAAACACCAGTCGGAGCTGGAGGAGAAACTCCACGAACAAGAGACCCTGCGCAAACAGCAAGAGGAGGAGAGGAAGCAGGAAACTGAGCGCTTCCAAGAGAACTTCCAGCAGCTTTGGGTAAGCAGCCGCAGATTTGTTTGTCCCGTCACTCCTGGTTTTGGAAGTTTAAATGTGTGGATGTGAAAACTAAAACCAATTCCTCCTTTCATCAGAACTACATTGAAAAGAAGGAGAAAAAAGAAGAAGAAGAAAGGGGTCTGGAGCAGGATTCTAAAATTTTGGAAAAAGTGAACCCCAACTCTTTTCCTTGCTTCCTGCCCTCAGTAGTAGTTTTCCACTCTACCTGTCAGCCACTCCCACCTCATCAGGCCAACTCCCCTCACCTGTCGGCTCCGCTGCAGCTCATCCCAGACCTGCCTGTCTTCATCCTGCCTCTCGCCTGTTCCAGGAAACCTGCCTGCTTCCTGTCTCCGTCCACGCACTCTTCCTCCGTGGCTCCAGCTATAATCTGCTTCCCCGGCTTCGACTCGTCTGCCGCTCGCCCCTCATCGGTACTCTGCCTTGCCGCCCGGCTCTGGACCCCTCCCCTCGGCCGTTCCACCAAGAGTAGTAACCCATTCCCTTCCCCTAATCCTAAACCCAGAGACTCCTTTTGGGCCACTGGTCTGAAGAAGACTGTTTTCCTGAAATCACAGGGCTTCATAAATGCAGAAGTTGTCCTGGAAAAAATGTTCTATTTATCAAATGGCTTTTAGTTTTTGGGGATTTTTTTATGCTGAAGTAATTCACAACATAATTGTGGGATCCTAAAATGAGTTGTTCCATTAATATTGTAATTCAATAATTTCAGACTGCTCAAATGATCTGCATCCTTATTTAAAAATGTAAAAAATGCAAACACTCTTTGAATCCAGCAGAAGATGTAGGTGTTCACACCCCCATGTGCATCTGCTTTCATTTATTTTATGCATTCTGTCATTTTTGCCGTTAAAATTAAAATACATTAATATTTTATTGCGCTAGCCATTTTACCATTCAATCAGTGCATCCTTTTAAGTCCATCTCCAGCAAAATAAACAATTATCACAGAGATTCACTGAACATTGAAGGGATAAAAAGGTCACATGATCCTAATTTTAAAAACATTCCACTCTCATTTGTTACTTCCAGGATGGATTTTTAATTCTTTATTATCAGGGTGTCCAACAACTCTTTAAGAAGCCTCCAGCTGATCCAAAATGCTGCAGCTAGAGTTCTGACAGGTATTGACAAAAGAGATCACATGACTCCTGTACTGGCGTCTCTTCATTGGCTGCCGTTAAATTTAGAATAATTTTTAAAACCCTTCTTCTGACCTACAAGGTCCTCAGAGGCCTCGCTCCATCCTACCTGGAGGAGCTAGTGACACCTTACCAGCCCAATAGACCGCTCCGCTCTCAGAATGCTGGTCTTACTTGTGGTTCCCAGAGTCTCATAGGAGTAGAATGGGGGGCAGAGCATTTAGCTACCAGGCCCCCCTGCTATGGAACCAGCTCCCTGTCCAGGTACAGGAGGCTGACTCCATCTCTACCTTTAAGATCAGACTTAAAACCTTCCTCTTTGAAAAAGCTTATTGTCACTACTTCTGTAGCTCCAGTTATTATCATAGATAGACAGACAAACTATCATACTTAGGGGGTCGTCTAATCATTAGGTTAACATCTTAGCTGTGCTGTTATAGGCCAAGGCTGCCGGGGGTCCAGAAACATGATCATCTGACAGGCCCCTGTCCCCCCACTGGGTCATGGTTTCCTCTCCTCTCCTCTCCTCCTCTCTCTCTCCTCTCCTCTCTCTCCTCTCCTCTCCTCTCCTCTCCTCTCCTCTCCTCTCCTCTCCTCTCCTCTCCTCTCTCTCTACCCAGCACCTCCATCAGCAGGAGGGTCCCCCTACATGAGTCTGGTCCTACTCAAGGTTTCTTCCTGTTAAAGGGGAGTTTTTCCTTGCCACTGTTGCTTGTCTGGGATTCTGGAAAGCACCTTGAAACAATTTTGATTGTAAAAGACGCTATATAAATAAAGATTGATTTGATTTGAGTAAGCCTAATGAAATACTTGCTATATAGAAGAATTGAATACACTGAAACAATCTATCATAAAACATAGTTAGCCATGGCCCAAATGTGACACAGACAACGGAATGATCACAAGGTTTGAACGTTTTTTTTTCATTTCAGACCAATACAATACAGATAGAACACAAGATGTAGCATGATTTTAGCTATCCTCTATTCCTGTTAGGATGTGGAGGTCAGCTTTGTTGCTTCTCACCTGGATCCAGTCTGCTCTCGTTTGGGCTACACCTGCACGATTTGCTTGGTACGCCTTATGTTTTGAATAAACCTTCTTTTGGAAAGGAGTTTTCTGGTCGTGGGTTCAGAGTCCTGTTGGGCTTCTGCCTTAACAATTGCAAAACTTCCTCATTACGCTGTGTTGCCGCACCATAATGTGTTTTGCAAACTATAAAATGGTAAAGTGAAATTGTTCCTTTACATGACTGACTTTCATATTTTCCATCAAAAATATGTTTTGGATCTATTATTGAAACAATTTATTATAGCAAATTCTTACATATTATACCAACTATATATATTTCCCCAGCATCATCATTTCAGGGCTCTTCTTTACCCCTCCATTTTGGTTATATAAATAGTTGAAAAGAACTGATCCTAGAGTGTCACATTTTGACTTTCAAGTTATTTGAAAGAAAATATCTTGTCAAGAAAAACGATATTTTATATATGGAAAATAATCCCAATAATTCCAAAAATACAAACTCTTATATGTTCTGATTATTTAGACACTGAATTAAGGATTCAACAGATTAATCAGAGCTGGTGAATAACATCATATTCTGATGTTGGGTGTGTCTTCTGCAGAGACATGTATGTGCTGTTCTCATTCTTTGCTCTTGTCTTTTGTCCTGCTTTCCTGTAGGACAGCAGAGGGATGGTGAACTTCCAGCATTTACAGATTTCAAAAGCAAAAAAACCCCAAAGGTGCAAACTCACCACAGTCTCAGGACACAGATGACAGAGACAACACAGATGATAAGAGCCACAGCAGCGACAGACCAGGGGAGCACACTGCCAGAGTCACTACACTGCACAGCACCTGTCAAAGACAGCAACTAATTCACTATCTAATTCCTTTATCACATATTATATAAATTCTCAATTCTTTATTCAGAGTTTGACATAGTGATTAATGATAATTGTCTGCAGTTTCTGAGATAGCGTATTTTCACGACCATAAGGAGCACTGTAATAAAAGGCGCAGTCTCAGTTATGGGTGCTATATCTGTTATTTAAAACATACATAAGGCGCACCGTATATTAGGCGCATGCTGAAACATACAGTAAAAAATAACAACGGAAGTAAAACAGTGAGTTTCGACACATTTATTGAACAAAATATTCATTCTTCCGCCACAAAACCATCAAAGTTTTCATCTTCTGTATATGATTTAAACAGCTGCGCTATTTCAATGTCCAACATCCCGAATTCCTCTTCTTAATCATCTAAATCGGACTCACCGACCGGTTCCGCTTCAGCGTTGATTTTGTGAAAGCTCTTCCAATACATGAAGACGGTATCATAGCCCATGCGTCTACAATCCACCCGCATATGGTGGCATAACTTGCCCGCCGCTGCCTCATAGTCTTTGGAAGGAGTGTTTGCCTTCCATCATCCAGCGCTCTGTGTGAAAACTAAAACCAATTCCTCCTTTCATCAGAACTACATTGAAAAGAAGGAGAAAAAGAAGAAGAAGAAAGGGGTCTGGAGCAGGATTCTAAAATTTTGAAAAAAGTGAACTCCAACACTTTTCCTTGCTTCCTGCCCTCAGTAGTTTTCCACTCTACTGTCAGCCACTCCCACCTCATCAGGCCAACTCCACTCACCTGTCAGCTCAGCTGCAGCTCATCCCAGACCTGCCTGTCTTCATCCTGCCTCCCTCGCCTGTTCCCCAGGAAACCTGCCTGCTTCTGTCTCCGACCACGCACTGTGGCTCCGGCTATAATCTGCTTCCCCGGCTTCTTCGACTCCTCTGCCTGGCCTCGACTCGTCTGCCGCTCGCCCCTCATCGGTACCTCTGCCTTGCCGCCCGGCTCTGGACCCCTCCCCTCGGCCGTTCCACCAAGAGTAAACCCATTCCCTTCCCCTAATCCTAAACCCAGAGACTCTTTTGGGCCACTGGTCTGAAGAAGACTGTTTCCTGAAATCACGGGGCTTCATAAATGCAGAAGTTGTCCTGGAAAAAATGTTCTATTTATCAAATGGCTTTTAGTTTTGGGGATTTTTTATGCTGAAGTAATTCACAACATAATTGTGGGATCCTAAAATGACCCTAACTCCAACCCTAACCTTAACCCTAATGCTAACCCTAATGCTAACCCTAACCTTAAACCCTAACTCTAACTCCAACCCTAATGCAAACCTTAACCTTAACCCTAACTCTAACTTCAACCCTAATCCTAATGCTAATGCTAACCCTAATGCTAATGCTAACCCTAATACTAACCCTAACTCCAACCCTAAGCCTAACATGACTGCTAACCCTACTTCAACCCAAACCCTAACTCCAACCAAACCCTAACTCCAACCCTAACCCTAACCCTAATGCTAATGCTAACCCTAATGCTAACCCTAACTCCAACCCTAAGCCTAACATGACTGCTAACCCTAACTTCAACCCAAACCCTAACTCCACCCAAACCCTAACTCCAACCCTAACCCTAATGCTAATGCTAACCCTAATGCTAACCCTAACTCCAACCCTAACCCTAACCTGAATGCTAACCCTAACCCTAACTCCAACCCTAATGCAAACCTTAACCTTAACCCTAACTCTAACTCCAACCCTAACCCTAATGCTAATGCTAACCCTAATACTAACCCTAACTCCAACCCTAAGCCTAACATGACTGCTAACCCTAACTTCAACCCAAACCCTAACTCCAACCAAACCCTAACTCCAACCCTAACCCTAACGCTAATGCTAACCCTAATGCTAACCCTAACCCTAACCTGAATGCTAACCCTAACTTCAACACAAACCCTAACTCTAACTCCAACGCTAACCCTAATAGTAACTCTAACCCTAATGCTAACACTAACCCTAACCCTAATGCTAACCCTAACTCTAACTTCAACCCTAATGCTAACGCTAACCCTAATGCTAACGCTAACCCTAATACTAACCCTAACTCCAACCTAAGCCTAACCTGAATGCTAACCCTAACTTCAACCCAAACCCTAACTCCAACCAAACCCTAATTCCAACCCTAACCCTAATGCTAACGCTAACCCTAATGCTAATGCTAACCCTAATGCTAACCCTAACTCCAACCCTAACCCTACCTGAATGCTAACCCTAACTCTAACTTCAACCCTAACCCTAACTCAATCCCTAATGCAAACCTTAACCTTAACCCTAACTCTAACTCCACCCTAATGCAAACCTTAACTTAACCCTAACTCTAACTCCAACCCTAACCCTAACCCTAACCCTAACCCTACCCTAACTCTAACTCTAACTCCAACCCTACCCTAATGCTAACCCTAACCCTAATACTAACCCTAACCCTAACTCCAACCCTAACCCTAACCCTAATGCTAACCCTAACCCTAACCTTAATAGTAACCCTATCCCTAAATCCAACCCTAACCCTAATGCTAATGCTAACCCTAATGCTAACCCTAACCCTAACGCCAACCCTAATGCTAATGCTAACCCTAATGCTAACCCTAACCTTAACCCAAACTCTAACACTAACCCTAACCCTAAACCTAATACTAACCCGAACTGCAACCCTAACCCTAATGCTAACCCTAACTCTAACTTCAACCCTAACCCTAACTCCAACCCTAAGCTAATGCTAACCCTAATACTAACCCTAACTCCAACCCTAAGCCTAACCTGAATGCTAACCCTAACTCACAACCCAAACCCTAACTCCAACCAAACTCTAACTCCACCCTAACCCTAATGCTAATGCTAACCCTAATACTAACCCTAACTCTAATGCTAACGCTAACCCTAATGCTAATGCTAACCCTAATACTAACCCTAACTCCAACCCTAACCCTAACCTGAATGCTAACCCTAACTTCAACCCAAACCCTAACCCTAACTCTAACTCCAACCCTAACCCTAATGCTAACGCTAACCCTAACTCTAATGCTAACCCTAACCCTAATGCTAACCCTAACCCTAATACTAACCCTAACTGCAACCCTAACCCTAATGCTAACCCTAACTCTAACGCCAACCCTAACCCTAACCCTAATTCCTAATCTAACCCTATGCTAACCCTAACCGACCTTAACCCTAACCTACCTTCTAACCCTAACTTAACTACTAACCCTAACCCTAACCCTAATACTACCCTAACTGCAACCCTAACCCTAATGCTAACCCTAACTCTAACTTCAACCCTAATCCTAACTCCAACCCTAATGCAAACCTTAACCTTAACCCTAACTCTAACTCCAACCCTAACCCTAATGCTAATGCTAACCCTAATGCTAATGCTAACCCTAATACTAACCCTAACTCCAACCCTAAGCCTAACATATGCTAACCCTAACTTCAACCCAAACCCTAACTCCAACCAAACCCTAACTCCAACCCTAACCCTAACCCTAATGCTAATGCTAACCCTAATGCTAACCCTAACTCCAACCCTAACCCTAACCTGAATGCTAACCCTAACTTCAACACAAACCCTAACCCTAACCCTAACTCTAACTCCAACGCTAACCCTAATAGTAACTCTAACCCTAATGCTAACACTAACTCTAACCCTAATGCTAACCCTAACTCTAACTTCAACCCTAATGCTAACGCTAACCCTAATGCTAATGCTAACCCTAATACTAACCCTAACTCCAACCCTAAGCCTAACCTGAATGCTAACCCTAACTTCAACCCAAACCCTAACTCCAACCCTAACCCTAACCTGAATGCTAACCCTAACTCTAACTTCAACCCTAACCCTAACTCCAACCCTAATGCAAACCTTAACCTTAACACTAGAAGTCCCAGAGAGCGGCCATTTGGCCTTTTTACCTAGAAAACCCACAAGACGGCCAATTGGCCCCAAGTCCCCCCTGTGGACACTCATTTTGTTATGGAAATGTGGCTGTTAGTGGCACACGGCCGGAGCCACTTGAACCTGTGTGGGGGAGGGGACATACCTTACAGCTCAGGAGGTTCTTTTGAGAGCAAGCTTTAGTTGTGAGATGGATAAATACCTCAGTGAACATAGCCATAAAGACTTAAACTGGACTATGAGCTGTATGCAGTGGAAAGGATCAACAGGAAGGAAGGGATCAACACACTGACATTTATTGTTAAAAAAACAAAACATATTTACAAAGAATGAAAAAGCAACTTTTTCCCAGTTTTGGTGTGGAGGGTTGTTGCAGAAGTAATTGTTATTTTTGTGCTAAAAATAGTAAAAAAAAAGAAACCCAAGCATATTTACAAAGAATGAAAAACCATGCATTGTGAGTGAAATACATTTGAGCAGTCACTCACAATCCTGGCACTGCCATTGCTCCTTTCGGCATTTCCCACATGTAAATCGGTAGCAGTCAACACAGTGCACAGTTGCATGATTGTCCTTACATTTAATTTTAGCCTGACACTTGGCTCTTTTTCCTAGTTGTGGTGTGGAGGGTTGTTGCCGAATTAATTGTTCCTTTTGGGCCTTTTTCTTACCCAAGTGGGTTTGAGCCAACTCTCTTGCAAGCTCCAGCAGGAAATCCACCCGTCTCTCTGCCTCCTCCCGGTGCATAACTGATAGAGCACGTGTGCATTCAGTGCTGCCATATCTATCATGTTATAGAACACTGCTACTGGCCAGTGCCGTGTTCCTGCGCGGACAGTGTACTCTCGCACCATCTGGTCCATGACATCGACGCCGCACTTTGTTGTGTTGTAGAGTGTGATGGTGTTTGGCTTCTTTTTGGTGGTATCCTGTGTCTGAATCATGCTGTGCATGCTGCTGAGAACAGCTGCTGAAGCGATAGTCCATGTGCACTGAGGTATTTATCCATCAAACAATTGTCTGGTTGCAGTCGATGAGTCGTTATGGTCACATGGGACATTCACAGGTTCACAATTTAGAATAGAATGTGTTTTTGTCTGTGTAGATTCTCAATCATCCAGGTCATTGTATCATTGTAGTTTTCTCTGTCAACTGGACTGGGTTTCTTCCCTTGAAGACATTTCGCCTTCTATCCAGAAGGCTTCTTCAGTTCTGAGTGAATGTGTTTTTATTCCTCATTCTCTGTAAGGTGTGACCCCCTCACCCCACGCACTGTCACTAACAGCCTCATTACCATAACAAAATGAGTGATTAGTGTATTCGGGAAAAGTGGTCAGGCCAAATGGCCTCTGTGTGGGTCTTCTACGTAGACAGAAAAATGCTGGGACTTCTAGTGTTAACCCTAACTCTAACTCCAACCCTAACCCTAACCCTAACCCTAACTCTAACTCTAACTCCAACCCTAACCCTAACCCTAACCCTAACTCTAACTCTAACTCTAACTCCAAACCTAACCCTAATGCTAAATCTAACCCTAATACTAACCCTAACTCCAACCCTAACCCTAACTCTAACTCCAACCAACCCTAACTCCAACCCTAACCCTAACCCTAATGCTAACGCTAACCCTAATGCTAATGCTAACCCTAATGCTAACCCTAAACCTAACCTGAATGCTAACCCTAACTCTAACTTCAACCCTAACCCTAACCCAACCCTAATGCAAACCTTAACCTTACCTAACTCTAACTAACTCCACCCTAATGCAAACCTTAACCCTAACCCTAACTCTAACTCTAACTCTAACTCCAACCCTAACCCTAACTCTAACCCTAATACTAACCCTAACCCTAACTCCAACCCTAACCCTAACTCTAACTCCAACCAACCCTAACTCCACCCTAACCCTAACCCTATGCTAATGCTAACCCTAATGCTAATGCTAACCCTAATGCTAACCCTAAACCTAACCTGAATGCTAACCCTAACTCTAACTTCAACCCTAACCTAACTCCAACCCTAATGCAAACCTTAACCTTAACCCTAACTCTAACTCCAACCCTAATGCAAACCTTAACCCTAACCCTAACTCTAACTCTAACTCTAACTCCAACCCTAACCCTAATGCTAACTCTAACCCTAATACTAACCCTAACCCTAACTCCAACCCTAACCCTAACTCTAACTCCAACCAAACCCTAACTCCAACCCTAACCCTAACCCTAATGCTAACGCTAACCCTAATGCTAATGCTACCCTAATGCTAACCCTAAACCTAACCTGAGCTAACCCTAACTCTAACTTCAACCCTAACCCTAACTCCAACCCTAATGCAAACCTTAACCTTAACCCTAACTCTAACTCCAACCCTAATGCAACCTTAACCTTACCCTAACTCTAACTCCAACCCTAACCCTAACCCTAACCCTAACTCTAACTCTAACTCCAACCCTAACCCTAATGCTAACCCTAACTGCAACCCTAACCCTAATGCTACCCTAACCCTAACCTTAATAGTAACCCTATCCCTAAATCCAACCCTAACCCTAATGCTAACGCTAACCCTAATGCTAACCCTAACTCTAACGCCAACCCTAACCCTAACCCTAATGCTAACCCTAACTCTAAACAACGCCAACCCTAACCCTAATGCTAATGCTAACCCTAATGCTAACCCTAACCTTAACCCAAACTCTAACACTAACCCTAACCCTAATGCTAACCCTAAACCTAATACTAACCCGAACTGCAACCCTAACCCTAATGCTAACCCTAACTCTAACTCTAACTTCAACCCTAATGCTAACGCTAACCCTAATGCTAATGCTAACCCTAATACTAACCCTAACTCCAACCCTAAGCCTAACCTGAATGCTAACCCTAACTTCAACCCAAACCCTAACTCCAACCAAACCCTAACTCCAACCCTAACCCTAATGCTAACCCTAATACTAACCCTAACTCCAACCCTAACCCTAATGCTAACGCTAACCCTGATGCTAATGCTAACCCTAATACTAACCCTAACTCAAACCCTAACCTAACCTGAATGCTAACCCTAACTTCAACCCTAACCCTAACTCTAACTCCAACCCTAACCCTAATGCTAACGCTAACCCTAACCCTAATGCTAACCCTAACTCTAACTCCAACCCTAACCCTAATGCTAACGCTAAGCCTAACTCCAACCCTAACCCTTACTCCAACCCTAACTCTAACTCCAACCCTAACACTAACCTTAATAGTAACCCTATCCCTATCCCTAACTCCAACCCTAACCCTAATGCTAACGCTAACCCTAATGCTAACCCTATCCCTAAATCCAACCCTAACCCTAATGCTAACGCTAACCCTAATGCTAACCCTAACTCTAACGCCAACCCTAACCCTAATGCTAATGCTAACCCTAATGCTAACCCTAACCTTAACCTTAACCCAAACTCTAACACTAACCCTAACCCTAATGCTAACCCTAAACCTAATACTAACCCGAACTGCAACCCTAACCCTAATGCTAACCCTAACTCTAACTTCAACCCTAATGCTAACGCTAACCCTAATGCTAATGCTAACCCTAATACTAACCCTAACTCCAACCCTAAGCCTAACCTGAATGCTAACCCTAACTTCAACCCAAACCCTAATTCCAACCAAACACTAACTCCAACCCTAACCCTAACCCTAATGCTAACGCTAACCCTAATGCTAACCCTAACCCTAATACTAACCCTAACCCTAACCCTAACTCCAACCCTAACCCTAACCCTAACCTGAATGCTAACCCTAACTTCAACCCAAACCCTAACCCTAACTCTAACTCCAACCCTAACCCTAATGCTAACGCTAACCCTAACTCTAATGCTAACCCTAACCCTAATGCTAACCCTAACCCTAATACTAACCCTAACTGCAACCCTAACCCTAATGCTAACCCTAACTCTAACGCCAACCCTAACTCTAACCCTAATGCTAACCATAACCCTAATGCTAACCCTAACCCTAATGCTAACCCTAACCCTAATACTAACCCTAACCCTAACCCTAACCCTAACCTGAATGCTAACCCTAACTTCAACCCAAACCCTAACCCTAACTCCAACCCTAACCCTAATGCTAACGCTAACCCTAATGCTAACCCTAACCCTAACTCTAACGCCAACCCTAAC
Source organism: Takifugu flavidus (assembly GCF_003711565.1). NCBI lineage: Eukaryota > Metazoa > Chordata > Actinopteri > Tetraodontiformes > Tetraodontidae > Takifugu > Takifugu flavidus. The sequence goes on from NC_079529.1 coordinate 12,010,883, forward strand.
CCTAACCCTAATGCTAACGCTAACCCTAACTCCAACCCTAACCCAATGTTAACGCTAACCCTAATGCTAACCCTAACTCCAACCCTAACCCTAACCCTAACTCTAACTCTAACTCTAACTCCAACCCTAACCCTAACTCTAACCCTAATGCTAACCCTAACTGCAACCCTAACCCTAACCCTAATGCTAACCCTAACCCTAACCTTAATAGTAACCCTATCCCTAAATCCAACCCTAACCCTAATGCTAACGCTAACCCTAATGCTAACCCTACGCCAACCCTAACCTAACCCTAATGCTAATGCTAACCCTAATGCTAACCCTAATACTAACCCTAACTCCAACCCTAAGCCTAACATGACTGCTAACCCTAACTTCAACCCAAACCCTAACTCCAACCAAACCCTAACTCCAACCCTACCAAACCTAACCCCTAACCTGAATGCTAACCCTAACTTCAACACAAACCCTAACCCTAACCCTAACTCTAACTCCAACGCTAACCCTAATAGTAACTCTAACCCTAATGCTAACACTAACCCTAATGCTAATGCTAACCCTAACTCTAATTAGGGGTTAGGGTTAGGGTTAAGGTTAAGGTTTGCATTAGGGTTGGAGTTAGAGTTTGGGTTAAGGTTAAGGTTTGCATTAGGGTTGGAGTTAGGGTTAGGGTTGAAGTTAGAGTTAGGGTTAGCATTCAGGTTAGGGTTAGGGTTGGAGTTAGGGTTAGCATTAGGGTTAGCATTAGCATTAGGGTTAGCGTTAGCATTAGGGTTAGGGTTGGAGTAGGTTAGTATTAGGGTTAGCATTAGCATTAGGGTTAGGGTTGGAGTTAGGGTTTGGTTGGAGTTAGGGTTTGGGTTGAAGTTAGGGTTAGCATTCAGGTTAGGCTTAGGGTTGGAGTTAGGGTTAGTATTAGGGTTAGCATTAGCATTAGGGTTAGCGTTAGCATTAGGGTTGAAGTTAGAGTTAGGGTTAGCATTAGGGTTAGGGTTAGTGTTAGCATTAGGGTTAGAGTTACTATTAGGGTTAGCGTTGGAGTTAGAGTTAGGGTTAGGGTTTATGTTGAAGTTAGGGTTAGCATTCAGGTTAGGGTTAGGGTTGGAGTTAGGGTTAGCATTAGCATTAGGGTTAGGGTTGGAGTTAGGATTAGGGTTGAAGTTAGAGTTAGGGTTAGCATTAGGGTTAGGGTTGCAGTTAGGGTTAGTATTAGGGTTAGCATTAGCATTAGGTTTAGGGTTAGTGTTAGAGTTAGGGTTAAGGTTAAGGTTAGGGTTAGCATTAGGGTTAGCATTAGGGTTAAGTTAGGGTTGGAGTTAGGGTTTGGTTGGAGTTAGGGTTTGGGTTGAAGTTAGGGTTAGCATTCAGGTTAGGCTTAGGGTTGGAGTTAGGGTTAGTATTAGGGTTAGTATTAGCATTAGGGTTAGCGTTAGCATTAGGGTTGAAGTTAGAGTTAGGGTTAGCATTAGGGTTAGTATTAGCATTAGGGTTGGCGTTAGAGTTAGGGTTAGCATTAGGGTTAGGGTTGCAGTTAGGGTTAGTATTAGGGTTAGGGTTAGCATTAGGGTTAGGGTTAGCATTAGAGTTAGGGTTAGCGTTAGCATTAGGGTTAGGGTTGGAGTTAGAGTTAGGGTTAGGGTTTGGGTTGAAGTTAGGGTTAGCATTCAGGTTAG
>NC_079529.1:12012655-12030155 GCF_003711565.1 Takifugu flavidus
CTCTCCTTTCCTCTCTCCTCATCAAGCAGACTAGTTATGCTGATTCTTGTGTAGTTTTTCTGCTTCTCCCCCCCCCCCCCCTATTATTTGCAGGTATCACTGCCCTCGGAGCTGCATAATGACCTCCGGCCCCGTGAAGTGATTGTGCATATTATTTTGTGTGTGTTTCTGTGCTCTGTGCCTCTCTCTCCCTCCCCTCCTCTCCTCTCCTCCCTCTCCCTCCTCTCCTTCTCCTTTCCTCTCCCTCTCCTCTTCTTTCCTCTCCTCTTCCCCTCCTCCTCCTTCTCCTCTCCTCTACCTCCCCTTCACTCTACCTCTCCTCTCCTCTCCTCTACCCCTCTCCTCTCCTACCTATCCTATCCTCTACCTGTCCTCCTCCTCTCCTCTCTCTTTACCCAGCCGGCCATCAGCAGGAGGGTCCCCCTACATGAGCCTGGTCCTGCTCAAGGTTTCTTCCTGTTAAAGGGGAGTTTTTCCTTGCCACTGTTGCTTGTCTGGGGTCAGGCCCTGGGATTCTGGAAAGCGCCTTGAAACAATTTTGATTGTATAAGACGCTATATAAATAAAGATTGATTGATTGATTGTATTGAATCCATAACATCTAACTCCAACCCTAAACTCTACTCTAACGCCAACCCTAACCCAACCCTAACCCTAATAAGGCTAACGCTAACCCGAATATGCTAACCCTAACCCTAAACTCAAACGCCAACCCTAACCTAACCCTAACCCTAATGCGAATGCTAACCCTAACCTTACCTTAACCCAAACTCTAACACTAAACCTACCCTCATAGACTCCCTAACCTAATACTAACCCGAACTGCAACCCTACCCTAATGCTAACCCTAACTCTAACTCAAATCAACCCTAATGCTAATGCTAACCCTAAGTACTAAACCTAACTCCAACCCTAAGCCTAACCTGAATGCTACCCTAACTTCAACCCAAACCTAAACTCCACCCTAACCCTAACCTGAATGCTAACCCTAACTCTAACTTCAACCTTAACCCTAACTCCAACCCTAATGCAAACCTTAACCCTAAACTACCCTAACTCCAACCCTAAGCCTAACCTGAATGCTAACCCTAACTTCAACCCAAACCCTAACTCAACCAAAACCTAACTCCAACCCTAACCCTAACCCTATTGCTAATCCTAACCCTAATACTAACCCTAACTCCAACCCTAACCCTAATGCTAACGCTAACCCTGATGCGAATGCTAACCCTAATACTAACCCTAACTCCAACCCAAACCCTAACCCTAACCCTAACTCTAACTCCAACCCTAACCCTAATGCTAACGCTAACCCTAACCCTAATGCTAACCCTAACTCTAACTCCAACCCTAACCCTAATGCTAACGCTAACCCTAACTCCAACCCTAACCCTTACTCCAACCCTAACTCTAACTCCAACCCTAACACTAACCTTAATAGTAACCCTATCCCTAACTCCAACCCTAACCCAATGCTAACGCTAACCCTAATGCTAACCCTATCCCTAAATCCAACCCTAACCCTAATGCTAACGCTAACCCTAATGCTAACCCTAACCTAACTCTAACGCCAACCCTAACCTAATGCTAACGCTAACCCTAATGCTAACCCTAACCCTAACTCTAACGCCAACCCTAACCCTAATGCTAATGCTAACCCTAATGCTAACCTTAACCCAACTCTAAAACACTAACCCTAACCCTAATGCTACCCCTAAACCTAATACTAACCAGAACTGCAACCAACCCTAACCCTAATGCTAACCCTAATGCTAACGCTAACCCTAATGCTAATGCTAACCCTAATACTACCCTAACTCCAACCTAAGCCTAACCTGAATGCTAACCCTAACTTCAACCCAAACCCTACCTCCAACCACCCACTAACTCCACAACCCTAACCCTAATGCTAATGCTAACCCTAATACTAACCCTAATCCAAACCTAACCATAATGCTATGCTAACCCTAATGCTAATGCTAACCCTAATGCTAACCCTAACTCCAACCCTAACCCTAACCTGAATGGTAACCCTAACTTCAACAAAAAACCTAACCCTAACTCTAACTCCAACCCTAACCTAATGCTAACGCTAACCCTAACTCTAATGCTAACCCTAACCCTAACTTCAACCCTACCCCCTAACTCTAACCCTAATGCTAACCCTACTGCAAACCCTAACCCTAATGCTAACCCTAACCCTAATAGTAACCCCCTATCCCTAAATCCAACCCTAACCCTAATGCTAACGCTAACCCTAATGCTAACCCTAACTCTAACGCCAACCCTAACCCTAACCCTAATGCTAACGCTAACCCTAATGCTAACGCTAACCCCTAAATCCAACCCTAACGCTAACTCTACCCTAATGCTAACCATAACCCTAATGCTAACCCTAATGCTAACCCTAACCATAATACTAACCACCTAACTGCAACCCTAACCCTAATGCTAACCCTAACTCTAACGCCAACCCTAATGCTAATACTAACCCTAATGCTACACTAACCTTAACCTGAACCCTAACTCTAACACTAACCCTAACCCTAATGCTAACCCTAACTCTAACTTCAACCCTAATGCTAACGCTATACCCTAATGCTAATGCTAAACCCTAATACTAACCCTAACTCCAACCCTAAGCCTAACCTGATGCTAACCTAACTTCACCCAAACCCTAACTCCAACCAAACCCTAACTCCAACCCTAACCTTAACCCTAATGCTAACCCTAATGCTAACCCTAACCTTAACCTTAACCCGAACTCTAACACTAACCCTTAAACCTAATGCTAATGCTAACCCTAATACTAACCCTACTGCAACCCTAACCCTAACCCTAATGCTAACCCTAACTCTAACTTCAAAACCCTAATCCTAACTCCAACCCTAACCCTAATGCTAATGCTAACCCTAATGCTAATGCTTACCCTAATACTAACCCTAACTCCAACCCTAAGCCTAACATGACTGCTAACCCTAACTTAACCCACCCTAACTCCAACCAAACCCTAACCCTAACCCTAATGCTAATGCTAACCCTAATGCTAACCCTAACTAACCAACCCTAACCCTAATAGTAACTCTAACCCTAATGCTAACACTAACCCTAACCCTAATGCTAACCCTAACTCTAACTTCAACCCTAATGCTAACGCTAACCCTAATGCTAATGCTAACCCTAATACTAACCCTAACTCCAACCCTAAGCCTAACCTGAATGCTAACCCTAACTTCAACCCAAACACTAACTCCAACCAAACCCTAACTCCAACCCTAACCTTAAACCTAATGCTAACCCTAATACTAACCCTAACCCTAACTCCACCCTACCCTAACCCTAACCCTAATGCTAACCCTAACCTTAATAGTAACCCTATCCCTAAATCCAACCCTAACCCTAATGCTAACGCTAACCCTAACGCTAACCCTAACCCTAACTCTAACGCCAACCCTAACCCTAACCCTAATGCTAATGCTAACCCTAACCTTAACCTTAACCCAAACTCTAACACTAACCTACTAATGCTAACCTAACTCTAACTTCAACCCTAATGCTAACGCTAACCCAATGCTAACCCTAATACTCCCTAACTCCAACTCTAACCCTACCTGAATGCTAACCCTAACTTCAACCCAACCCTAACCCTAACTCTAACTCCAACACTAACCCAATGCTAACCCTAACTCTAATGCTAACCCTAACCCTAATGCTAACCCTAACCCTAATACTAACCCTAACTGCAACCCTAACCCTAATGCTAACCCTAACTCTAACGCCAACCCTAACCTTAACCCTAACCCTAATACTAACCCTAATGCTAACCCTAACCTTAACCTTAACCCTAACTCTAACACTAACCCTAACCCTAATGCTAACCCTAACTCTAACTTCAACCCTAATGCTAACGCTAACCCTAATGCTAATGCTAACCCTAATACTAACCCTAACTCCAACCCTAAGCCTAACCTAATGCTAACCCTAACTTCAACCCAACCCAAACCCTAACTCCAACCAAACCCTAACTCCAACCTAACCTTAACCCTATGCTAACCCTAATGCTAACCCTAACCTTAACCTTAACCCTAACTCTAACACTAACCCCTAAACTAATGCTAATGCTAACCCTAATACTAACCCTAACTGCAACCCTAACCTTAATGCTAAACCCTAACTCTAACTTCAAACCCTATCCTAACTCCAACCCTAACCCTATATGCTAATGCTAACCCTAATACTAACCCTAACTCCAACCCTAAGCCTAACATGACTGCTAACCGTAACTTCAACCCAAACCCTACTCCACCAAAACCAAACCCTAACCCTAACCCTAACCCTAATGCTACCCCTAACTCTAACTTCAACCCTAATCCTAACTCCAACCCTAATGCAAACCTTAACCTTAACCCCCTAACTCTAACTCCAACCCTAACCCTAATGCTAACCCTAATGCTAACGCTAACCCTAATACTAACCCTAACTCCAACCCTAACCCTAACTCTAACTCCAACCAAACCCTAACCCTAACCCTAACCCTAATGCTAACCCTAATACTAACCCTAACCCTAACTCCAACCCTAACCCTAATGCTAACGCTAACCCTAAACCTAACTCCAACCCTAACCCTAACTCTAACTCCAACCAAACCCTAACCCTAACCCTAACCCTAACCCTAACCCTAATGCTAACCTAACCCTAACTCCAACCCTAACCCTAATGCTAACGCTAACCCTAAACCTAATGCTAATGCTAACCCTAATACTAACCCTAACTGCAACCCTAACCCTAATGCTAACCCTAACTCTAACTTCAACCCTAATCCTAACTCCAACCCTAATGCAAACCTTAACCTTAACCCTAACTCTAACTCCAACCCTAACCCTAATGCTAATGCTAACCCTAATGCAAACCTTAACCTTAACCCTAACTCTAACTCCAACCCTAATGCAAACCTTAACCTTAACCTAACCCTAACTCCAAACCTAACCCTAACCCTAACTCTAACTCTAACTCCAACCCTAACCCTAATGCTAACCCTAACCCTAATACTAACCCTAACCCTAACTCCAACCTAACCCTAATGCTAACCCTAACTGCAACCCTAACCCTAATGCTAACCCTAACCCTAACCTTAATAGTAACCCTATCCAACACTAACCCTATGCTAACGCTAACCCTAATGCTAACCCTAACTCTAACGCCAACCCTAACCCTAACTCCAACCCTAACCCTTACTCCAACCCTAACTCTAACTCCAACCCTAACTCTAACTCCAACCCTAACACTAACCTTAATAGTAACCCTATCCCTAACTCCAACCCTAACCCTAATGCTAACGCTAACACTAATGCTAACCCTATCCCTAAATCCAACCCTAACCCTAATGCTAACGCTAACCCTAATGCTAACCCTAACCCTAACTCTAACGCCAACGCTAACCCTAACCCTAACCCTAATGCTAATGCTAACCCTAATACTAACCCAAACCCTAACCCTAACCCTAACTCTAACTCCAACCCTAACCTAATGCTAATGCTAACCCTAACCCTAATGCTAACGCTAACCCTAACTCCAACCCTAACCCTTACTCCAACCCTAACACTAACCTTAATAGTAACCCTATCCCTAACTCCAACCCTAACCCTAATGCTAACGCTAACCCTAATGCTAACCCTAACTCCAACCCTAACCCAATGCTAACGCTAACCCTAATGCTAACCCTAACCCTAACTCCAACCCTAACCCTAACTCTAACCCTAATGCTAACCATAACCCTAATGCTAACCCTAACCCTAATGCTAACCCTAACCCTAATACTAACCCTAACTCCAACCCTAACCCTAATAGTAACCCTAACCATAACCCTAATACTAACCCTAACTGCAACCCTAACCCTAATGCTAACCCTAACTCTAACTCCAACCCTAACCCTAATGCTAATACTAACCCTAATGCTAACCCTAACCTTAACCTTAACCCTAACTCTAACACTAACCCTAACCGTAATGCTAACCCTAACTCTAACTTCAACCCTAATGCTAACGCTAACCCTAATGCTAATGCTAACCCTAACTCTAACTTCTAACTTCAACCTTAACCCTAACTCCAACCCTAATGCAAACCTTAACCTTAACCCTAACTCTAACTCCAACCCTAATGCAAACCTTAACCTTAACCTTAACCCTAACTCTAACTCCAACCAACCCTAACCCTAACAACCCTTACTCTAACTCTAACTCCAACCCTAACCCTAATGCAAACCTTAACCTTAACCCTAACCCTAACTCCCAACCCTAACTCTAACTCTAACTCCAACCCTAACCCTAATGCTAACCCTAACCCTAACTCCAACCCTAACCCTAACTCTAACCCTAATGCTAACCCTAACTGCAACCCTAACCCTAATGCTAACCCTAACCCTAACCTTAATAGTAACCCTATCCCTAAATCCAACACTAACCCTAATGCTAACGCTAACCCTAATGCTAACCCTAACTCTAACGCCAACCCTAACCCTAACCCTAACCCTAACGCTAACCCTAACCCTAATGCTAACCCTAACTCTAACTCCAACGCTAACCCTAACTCCAACCCTAACCCTTACTCCAACCTAACTCTAACTCCAACCCTAACACTAACCTTAATAGTAACCCTATCCCTAACTCCAACCCTAACCCTAATGCTAACGCTAACCCTAATGCTAACCCTATCCCTAAATCCAACCCTAACCCTAATGCTAACGCTAACCCTAACCCTAACTCTAACGCCAACCCTAACCCTAACCCTAATGCTAATGCTAACCCTAATGCTAACCCTAACCTTAACCTTAACCCAAACTCTAACACTAACCCTAACCCTAATGCTAACCCTAAACCTAATACTAACCCGAACTGCAACCCTAACCTAATGCTAACCCTAACTCTAACTTCAACCTAATGCTAACGCTAACCCTAATGCTAATGCAAACCCTAATACTAACCCTAACTCCAACCCTAAGCCTAACCTGAATGCTAACCCTAACTACAACCCCAACCCTAACTCCAACACCAAACACAACTCCAACCCTAACCCTAATGCTAATGCTAACCCTAATACTAACCCTAACTCCAACCCTAACCCTAATGCTAACGCTAACCCTAATGCTAATGCTAACCCTAACTCCAACCCTAACCCTAACCTGAATGCTAACCCTAACTTCAACCCAAACCCTAACCCTAACTCTAACTCCAACCCTAACCCTAATGCTAACGCTAACCCTAATGCTAACGCTAACCCTAACTCCAACCCTAACCCAATGCTAACACTAACCCTAATGCTAACCCTAACTCCAACCCTAACCCTAACTCTAACCCTAATGCTAACCATAACCCTAATGCTAACCCTAACCCTAATGCTAACCCTAACCCTAATACTAACCCTAACTGCAACCCTAACCCTAATGCTAACCCTAACTCTAACTTCAACCCTAATTCTAACGCTAACCCTAATGCTAACCCTAATACTAACCCTAACTCCAACCCTAAGCCTAACCTGAATGCTAACCCTAACTTCAACCCAACCCTAACTCCAACCAAACCCTAACTCCAACCCTAACCTTAACCCTAATGCTAACCCTAATGCTAACCCTAACCTTAACCTTAACCCTAACTCTAACACTAACCCTAAACCTAATGCTAATGCTAACCCTAATACTAACCCTAACTAACTGAACCCTAACCCTAATGCTAACCCTAACTCTAACTTCAACCCTAATCCTAACTCCAACCTAATGCAAACCTTAACCTTAACCCTAACTCTAACTCCAACCCTAACCCTAATGCTAATGCTAACCCTAATGCTAATGTTAACCCTAATACTAACCCTAACTCCAAACCTAAGCCTAACGTGAATGCTAACCCTAACTTCAACTTCAGCCCAAACCCTAACTCCAACCAACCAAACCCTAACCCTAACCCTAACCCTAATGCTAACCCTAACTCTAACTTCAACCCTAATCCTAACTCCAACCCTAATGCAAACCTTAACCTTAACCCTAACTCTAACTCCAACCCTAACCCTAATGCTAACCCTAATGCTAACGCTAACCCTAATACTAACCCTAACTCCAACCCTAACCCTAACTCTAACTCCAACCAAACCCTAACCCTAACCCTAACCCTAATGCTAACCCTAATACTAACCCTAACCCTAACTCACAACCCTAACCCTAATGCTAACGCTAACCCTACCCTAACCCAACTCCAACCCTAACCCTAACTCTAACTCCAACCAAACCCTAACCCTAACCCTAACCCTAACCCTAACCCTAATGCTAACCCTAACCCTAACTCCAACCCTAACCCTAATGCTAACGCTAACCCTAAACCTAATGCTAATGCTAACCCTAATACTAACCCTAACTGCAACCCTAACCCTAATGCTAACCCTAACTCTAACTTCAACCCTAATCCTAACTCCAACCCTAATGCAAACCTTAACCTTAACCCTAACTCTAACTCCAACCCTAACCCTAATGCTAATGCTAACCCTAATGCAAACCTTAACCTTAACCCTAACTCTAACTCCAACCCTAATGCAAACCTTAACCTTAACCCTAACCCTAACTCCAAACCTAACCCTAACCCTAACTCTAACTCTAACTCCAACCCTAACCCTAATGCTAACCCTAACCCTAATACTAACCCTAACCCTAACTCCAACCCTAACCCTAACCCTAATGCTAACCCTAACTGCAACCCTAACCCTAATGCTAACCCTAACCCTAACCTTAATAGTAACCCTATCCAACACTAACCCTAATGCTAACGCTAACCCTAATGCTAACCCTAACTCTAACGCCAACCCTAACCCTAACTCCAACCCTAACCCTTACTCCAACCCTAACTCTAACTCCAAACCTAACTCTAACTCCAACCCTAACACTAACCTTAATAGTAACCCTATCCCTAACTCCAACCCTAACCCTAATGCTAACGCTAACACTAATGCTAACCCTATCCCTAAATCCAACCCTAACCCTAATGCTAACGCTAACCCTAATGCTAACCCTAACCCTAACTCTAACGCCAACGCTAACCCTAACCCTAACCCTAATGCTAATGCTAACCCTAATACTAACCCAAACCCTAACCCTAACCCTAACTCTAACTCCAACCCTAACCCTAATGCTAATGCTAACCCTAACCCTAACCTTAAAGCTAACGCTAACCCTAACTCCAACCCTAACCCTTACTCCAACCCTAACACTAACCTTAATAGTAACCCTATCCCTAACTCCAACCCTAACCCTAATGCTAACGCTAACCCTAATGCTAACCCTACTCCAACCCTAACCCAATGCTAACGCTAACCCTAATGCTAACCCTAACCCTAACTCCAACCCTAACCCTAACTCTAACCCTAATGCTAACCATAACCCTAATGCTAACCCTAACCCTAATGCTAACCCTAACCCTAATACTAACCCTAACTCCAACCCTAACCCTAATAGTAACCCTAACCATAACCCTAATACTACCCTAACTTCAACCCTAACCCTAATGCTAACCCTAACTCTAACTCCAACCCTAACCCTAATGCTAATACTAACCCTAATGCTAACCCTAACCTAACCTTAACCCTAACTCTAACACTAACCCTAACCCTAATGCTAACCCTAACTCTAACTTCAACCCTAATGCTAACGCTAACCCTAATGCTAATGCTAACCCTAACTCTAACTTCAACTTAACCCTAACTCCAACCCTAATGCAAACCTTAACCTTAACCCTAACTCTAACTCCAACCCTAATGCAAACCTTAACCTTAACCTTAACCCTAACTCTAACTCCAACCCTAACCCTAACCCTAACCTAACTCTAACTCTAACTCCAACCCTAACCCTAATGCTAACCCTAACCCTAATACTAACCCTAACCCTTACTCCAACCCTAACTCTAACTCTAACCCTAACACTAACCTTAATAGTAACCCTATCCCTAACTCCAACCCTAACCCTAATGCTAACGCTAACCCTAATGCTAACCCTAACCCTAACTCCAACCCTAACCCAATGCTAATGCTAACCCTAATGCTAACCCTAACCCTAACTCCAACCCTAACCCTAATGCTAACCATAACCTAATGCTAACCCTAACCCTAATACTAACCCTAACTCCAACCCTAACCCTAATAGTAACCCTAACCATAACCCTAATACTAAACCTAACTGCAACTGCAACCCTAACCCTAATGCTAACCCTAACTCTAACGCCAACCCTAACCCTAACCCTAACTCTAACTCCAACCCTAACCCTAATAGTAACCCTAACCATAACCCTAAGACTAACCCTAACTGCAACCCTAACCAATGCTAACCCTAACTCTAACGCCAACCCTAACCCTAACCTTAACCCTAACTCTAACACTAACACTACCCTAACCCTAATGCTAACCCTAACCCTAACTCTAACTTCAACCCTAATGCTAACGCTAACCCTAATGCTAATGCTAACCCTAATACTAACCCTAACTCCAACCCTAAGCCTAACCTGAATGCTAACCTTAACTTCAACCCAAACCCTAACCCTAACCCCAACCCCAACCCCTAACCCCTAAACCCCAACCTAACCCCAACCCTAACCCCAACCCCAACCCCTAACCCTAACCCAACCCCACCCCAACCCCTAACCCCAACCCCAACCCCAACCCCAACCCCTAACCCTAACCCTAACCTAACAACCCCCAACCCCTAACCTAACCCCAACCCCAACCTAAACCCTAACCCCAAACCCCAACCCCAACCCCTAACCCCTAACCCCAACCCCAACCCCAACCCCTAACCCTAACCCTAACCCTAACCCCAACCCCTCTCCCTAACCCCAACCCCTAACCCTCTCCCCTACCCTAACCCCTAACCCCAACCCCTAACCCTCTCCCTAACCCCAACCCCTACCTTCCCCCCTACCCTAACCCTAACCCCAACCCTAACTCTTGCCCCAACCCCAAGGTCAATCCTAACCACATACTTACTTGCCATTCCACCAAAGTCTTCCTTGACTGGGTGATCCAACTCTCTCCCCTATCCTGTCCGGAACCTCTCGAGCCCTGGATATTCGCTTTTTCCCCCCCCGGGGGGGGCCCTCACCCTCCGCACTCCCCTGCTTTCCCGATCAGTAGGCCAGTGCAAAAAAAGTTTTATCCCAAACCCTGAACCCTAACCCTAACCCAACCCTAATAATAACCCTAACGCAACTGCAACCCTACCCTAATGCTAACCCTAACTCTAACTCCAACCCTAACCCTAATGCTAATACTAACCCTAATGCTAACCCTAACCTTAACCTTAACCCTAACTCTAACACTAACCCTAACCCTAATGCTAACCCTAACTCTAACTTCAACCCTAATGCTAACGCTAACCCTAATGCTAATGCTAACCCTAATACTAACCCTAACTCCAACCCTAAGCCTAACCTGAATGCTAACCCTAACTTCAACCCAAACCCTAACTCCAACCAAACCCAACTCACTCCAAACCCTAACCTTAACCCTAATGCTAACCCTAATGCTAACCCTAACCTTAACCTTAACCCTAACTCTAACACTAACCCTAAACCTAATGCTAATGCTAACCCTAATATTAACCCTAACTGCAACCCTAACCCTAATGCTAACCCTAACTCTAACTTCAACCCTAATCCTAACTCCAACCCTAATGCAAACCTTAACCTTAACCCTAACTCTAACTCCAACCCTAACCCTAATAGTAACCCTAACCATAACCCTAATACTAACCCTAACTGCAACCCTAACCCTAATGCTAACCCTAACTCTAACTCCAACCCTAACCCTAATGCTAATACTAACCCCAATGCTAACCCTAACCTTAACCTTAACCCTAACTCTAACACTAACCCTAACCGTAATGCTAACCCTAACTCTAACTTCAACCCTAATGCTAACGCTAACCCTAATGCTAATGCTAACCCTAATACTAACCCTAACTCCAACCCTAAGCCTAACCTGAATGCTAACCCTAACTTCACCCAAACCCTAACCCTAACCAACCAAACCCTAACTCCAACCCTAACCTAACCCTAATGCTAACCCTAATGCTAACCCTAACCTTAACCTTAACCCTAACTCTAACACTACCCTAACCTAACTAATGCTAATGCTAACCCTAATACTAACCCTAACTGCAACCTTAACCCTAATGCTAACCCTAACTCTAACTTCAACCCTAATCCTAACTCCAACCCTAATGCAAACCTTAACCTTAACCCTAACTCTAACTCCAACCCTAACCCTAATGCTAATGCTAACCCTAATGCTAATGCTAACCCTAATACTAACCCTAACTCCAACCCTAAGCCTAACATGACTGCTAACCCTAACTTCAACCCAAACCCTAACTCCAACCAACCCTAACTCCAACCCTAACCCTAACCCTAATGCTAACCCTAATGCTAACCCTAACTCCAACCCTAACCCTAACCTGAATGCTAACCCTAACTTCAACACAAACCCTAACCCTAACCCTAACTCTAACTCCAACGCTAACCCTAATAGTAACTCTAACCCTAATGCTAACACTAACCCTAACCCTAATGCTAACCCTAACTCCTAACTCTAACTTCAACCCTAACCCTAACCCAACTCCAACCCGAATGCAAACCTTAACCTTAACTCACTCTAACCCTAACCCTAATGCTAATGCTATAAACCCTAATGCTAATGCTAACCCTAATACTAACAATAACTCCAACCCTAAACCTAATGCTAATGCTAACCCTAATACAAACCCTAACTCCAACCCTAAGCCTAACCTGAATGCTAACCCTAACTTCAACACAAACCCTAAACCTAACCCTAACTCTAACTCCAACCCTAACCCTAATGCTAACCCTAACCCTAATGCTAACCCTAACCCTAACTCTAACTCCAACCCTAACCCTAACCTTAATGCTAACACTAACCCTAACTCCAACCCTAACCCTAACGCTAATAATAACCCTAACCCTAACTCCACTCCAACCCTAACCCTAACCCTAACTCCAACCCTAACCCTAATGCTAACGCTAACCCTAATGCTAACGCTAACCCTAATGCTAACGCTAACCCTAATTATAACCCTAATAGTAACCCTACCCTAATGCTAACGCTAACCCTAATGCTAACCCTAACCTTAATGCTAACACTAACCTAACCCTAACTCCAACCCTAACCCTAACCCTAATAGTAACCCTAACCCTAACTCCAACCCTAACCCTAATGCTAATGCTAACGCTAACCCTAATGCTAACCCTAACCCTAACTCCAACCCTAACCCTAACCCTATCCCTAACTCCAACCCTAACCCTAATGCTAACCCTAACCTTAACTCCAACCCTAACCCTAACTCCAACCCTAACTCCAACCCTACCCTAACCCTAACTCCAACCCTAACCCTAATGCTAACGCTAACCCTAACGTAACCTTAATGCTAACACTAACTCTAACTCCAACCCTAATCCTAACCCTAATAGTAACCCTAACCCTAACTCCAACCCTAACCCTAATGCTAACCCTAATGCTAACCCTAACCCTAATGCTAACCCTAACCCTAACTCCAACCCTAACCCTAACCCTAACCCTAACAGTAACCCTATCCCTAACTCCAACCCTAACCCTAATGCTAACCCTAACCCTAACCCTAATGCTAACCCTAACCCTAATGCTAACCCTAACCCTAATGCTAACCCTAACCCTAATGCTAATCCTAACCCTAACCCTAACCCTAATACTAACCCTAACTCCAACCCTAACCCTAATAGTAACCCTAACCCTAACTCCAACCCTAACCCTAATGCTAACGCTAACCCTAATGCTAACCCTAACCCTAACCCTAAATGTTAGAATCATTATAATAAAGTTATCTCTTATTTGCTTTTACCTTGTAATTGTTATATCTTTATTCTTGTTATATTGCTTCTCATTACTTAATGTTTCTTATTATTTGCTAATGCTTAATGTTCATGATGCTTGATGTGTCAACTCGAACTTCTCTGGTCAAGGGCGACAGAAATGCAGCTGCTGTGGAGAAGTGGCATTGACTGGAGACAGAGCTGCAGGGCCTGACCCAGGAGCTGGGTTAGGGTTAGGGCCTGACAATGACCCAGGAGCTGGGTTAGGGTTAGGGCCTGACCCAGGAGCTGGGTTAGGGTTAGGGCCTGACCCAGGAGCTGGGTTAGGGTTAGGGCCTGACAATGACCCAGGAGATGGGTTAGGGTTAGGGCCTGACCCAGGAGCTGGGTTAGGGTTAGGGCCTGACAATGACCCAGGAGATGGGTTAGGGTTAGGGCCTGACCCAGGAGCTGGGTTAGGGTTAGGGCCTGACAATGACCCAGGAGATGGGTTAGGGTTAGGGCCTGACCCAGGAGCTGGGTTAGGGTTAGGGCCTGACAATGACCAGGAGATGGTTTAGGGTTAGGTTAGGGCCTGACCCAGGAGCTGGGTTGGGTTAGGGCCTGACCCAGGAGCTGGGTTAGGGTTAGGGGCCTGAACCAGGAGGGGGTGGGTTAGGGCCTGACAATGACCCAGGAGCTGGGTTAGGGTTAGGGCCTGACAATGACCCAGGAGCGGGTTAGGGTTAGGGCCTGACCAGGAGCTGGGTTAGGGTTAGGGCCTGACAATGACCCAGGAGCTGGGTTAGGGTTAGGGCCTGACAATGACCCAGGAGGGGTTAGGGTTAGGGCCTGACAATTGACCCAGGAGATGGGTTAGGGTTAGGGCCTGACCCAGGAGCTGGGTTAGGGTTAGGGCTGACAATGACCCAGGAGCTGGGTTAGGGTTAGGGCTGACAATGACCCAGGAGCTGGGTTAGGGTTAGGGCCTGACCCAGGAGCTGGGTTAGGGTTAGGGCCTGACCCAGGAGCTGGGTTAGGGTTAGGGCCTGACAATGACCAGGAGCTGGGTTAGGGTTAGGGCCTGACAACTGACCCAGAGATGGGTTAGGGTTAGGGCCTGACCCAGGAGCTGGGTTAGGGTTAGGGCCTGACACAATGACCCAGGAGCTGGTTTGGGTTAGGGTTAGGGCCTGACGACCAGGAGCTGGGTTAGGGTTAGGGGCCTGAACAGGAGCTGGGTTAGGGTTAGGGCTGACCCAGGACTGGGTTAGGGGTAGGCCTGACAAGACCCAGGAGATGGGTTAGGGTTAGGGGCCTGACCCAGGAGCTGGGTTAGGGTTAGGGCCTGACCCAGGAGCTGGGTAGGGTTAGGGCCTGACAATGACCCAGGAGATGGGGTAGGGTTAGGGCCTGACCCAGGAGCTGGGTTAGGTTAGGGCCTGACAATGACCCAGGAGATGGTTAGGGTTAGGGCCTGACCCAGGAGCTGGGTTAGGGTTAGGGCCTGACCCAGAGCTGGGTTAGGGTTAGGGCGTGACCCAGGAGCTGGGTTAGGTTAGGGCCTGACAATGACAGGAGATGGGTTAGGGTTAGGGCCTGACCCAGGAGCTGGGTTAGGGTAGGGCCTGACCAGGAGCTGGGTTAGGGTTAGGGCCTGACCAGGAGCTTGGTTAGGTAGGGTTAGGGCCTGACCCAGGAGCTGGGTTAGGGTTAGGGCTGACCAGGAGCTTGGTTAGGGTTAGGGCCTGACCCAGGAGATGGGTTAGGGTTAGGGCCCGACCCAGGAGCTGGGTTAGGGTTAGGGCCTGACAATGACCCAGGAGATGGGTTAGGGTTAGGGCCTGACCCAGGAGGTGGGTTAGGGTTAGGGCCTGACCCAGGAGCTGGGTTAGGGCCTGACCCAGGAGCTGGGTAGGGTTAGGGTTAGGGCCTGACAATGACCCAGGAGGTGGGTTAGGGTTAGGGCCTGACAATGACCCAGGAGGGGGTTAGGGTTAGGGCCTGACAATGACCCAGGAGGTGGGTTAGGGTTAGGGCCTGACAATGACCCAGGAGGTGGGTTAGGGTTAGGGCCTGACAATGACCCAGGAGGTGGGTTAGGGTTAGGGCCTGACAATGACCCAGGAGGTGTTCTTTTAATCTGTCTGATATGGAAGAATGTGCTGTGTGCGAGCTAAGCTAATCAAATCAGTGAGGACCTACGTATAATCTCACCATTATGATTTACAGTCTTTTGCTTTGTATGGGACCTGCTATCTTGTGTTTCCCCCTCCCTTTAGGCACATTTGAATTCTGCGTAACTAGGAACCGTCTAATTTCAATAAAAGAAGGATGGCGGAAGTTGTGCGTCAGAACGTGTTGGAGATCTGTAACTGAGCACATCTCTCCGTCCTCCTTGATACAAGTAAAATTCAGAACTGTTGTCTTTGCCTCATTTGTTTTTCTCGTGTTTCAGGTCGTTTGAACCTAACAACAATTCAGATCATTTCTGTTTGCAGTCTCCTGCACGGTAGGAAATCTGGAACTACTTTATAAAAACTAACACTGCCACCTTTTGGAAAAATGGAGCATGTACACTTAGAATTATCTATTTAAATGACCACGAAAAGAGAACTCTGAACATCATAGATTGGCCAGAGATGATCAACTGTCAGCCACAGAAGCAGGAGACGTCTACGCATTGTTACTAACAGTGCACGGTGACTGTGGTGGGACTTGGAGATGCTGGGAGACGTTTGGTGGAGCGTCTGGTCCAGGAGGAGGTGTTTGGAATAAACCAGGATCTGGTCCAGAAGGAGGTGTGTGGAATGAACCAGGGTCTGGTCCAGGAGGAGGTGTTAGGAATAAATCTGACGCCTCAGTCACCATGAAGGCAACGGACAGCGGCCCAACAAGAGTTGACTGGACCGGTTTGGACGGCTTTGACCCATCTGGAGTGTTTTCCTCTCCGCCTGTGCTCCGTCTGTCCAGCGCCACACAGGGATCTGATTCAAGGGTGGGCCCGATACCACGTGTTGGGTTCCTAAGAACCTCAGGTTCCTCCTTACACCTGCTGTCTCCTGTAAGCTCTGCATCCAAGCATGCATGCTGGGTTCCTGCGGTGGTGTGCTGCCTGTGTTCCACCGTCTTCGTGCTCCGTCGAGCGTAGGGCGGGAAGTCTGACAGACTGCTGTCACTGTCGCTGTCGCTCCACTCCTCAGTCTTACTACAGCTGCACCCCATCTTCTGAAGCCTGAAGCAGAAGCAACAAAAAAGCCACTGCCATGACCACACACACTCACAGTCATTAACAGATCTGTTAATTGAAAACATTTAGACTTTGGTAGAGCTGCCAGCAGAGCTCAACTTGATCCCAACCATCAACTCCCAGTTACTTACCTTTGGACCTTTAACGAGCGTGCACGTCAGTACGAAGCTTGTCGCTCTTGGAGGGTGATTCTCGGTGGGAGGGTCAAAGAATGAGGCGGCAGATCTGATTCTGGATCAAAAATCTGCAGTTTAATCTGCAGATTAAAATTGTGCTATTCAGGCACCTATTTTATTTTTAGAGCTGATTCAGAAACATTCTAAGGAGTAATAAAGTGAGACTCTACAAGGCAAATGTTTCTTTTTTAAGGCTCTTTATATGTGAT